>NC_056748.1:769716274-769753774 GCF_019279795.1 Protopterus annectens
TCATTTCAGACTGATAAACTGACAGGAAAATTTCCAAAGTAATTTCTGACAGGAATATTATTAAGATTTCCTTTCTTTTTTAGATATAGTTCAAGAACTATATAAAACAAACATATTTAGAAAGAAAATTACTTCAAGAATTAATTTTTTAAGTAATTAATTCCTGTCAATGTAATGAAATTGGTGGAGCTGAAGAAATCTGCTGCTATCCTGTGTTCATCCTTGGCCACGCCCCATCGATGTTTAGGTACTTTGATTACTAGTAACTTCAATGAATATGGTTCAGTCATTAGGTATTCAACAAAATAAACATTTGATTAAGTGATCTAGACCCCTGAGGGAACCCATGCAGGTACCATGGGTCAGCAGTGACATGACTTCTTAAGAGTCAGCATCCATAATTTTAACCTACCACCACTACAGGTGGATAAGCATTTTTAGGGGTAGAACCAAACAGCTCTAAAACACTTCTGCCTATGATCAGCTCTAGAACCCACCAGTCTATATTGATGGCTAACTGAAGAAGCTTCCCATGAGTGGTCAGACATTCAGAACCGATTGCTAAACAGACAAGGTTAGACTTTATGATTTAGATAGTTACAGTCAAAAATGCTTGATGCTTAATGAGCCTCTTCCAGTTATGGTTGGTGTTCTTCATGGAGCATCTGGGAGACTTAAAAATGCACAAAAGCAGGAAGGGGCAACACTGTGCTTTTCAATGTCTGCTACTACTGATACAGGTCCTCACGCAAGTGCTAGAAGCTTAAGCAGACCATCACCCTAAAACAGAACATCCAGGATAGCCTGATCTCATCATTTAGAGGGGCACCCTAAGCCATGTCATCTCATACAGATATGTTCCTGAGCCTAAAACATCATCACACTCAACACTGCATCAAGCTACATTGAAACCTATTGTAGAACCCATAGTAAGATGTTTTATCAACATCTTTAATCAAAGACTCACTGGATGAGAATTAGCTTTTCTGGTGCCTGATCTACAAGGAAAGTCTAGTTACAGACAGATGAGAAACAAACCACAATCAAACTGGTAAGCAGAAAAACCCTCATTAACACCGTTAGCCTCACCTCAGGATACGTACCCAAGGAGTGGCGTACGGCAACGGTGGTCCCACTTCACAAAGGAGGTGCCTCCACCGACCCCGGAAACTACCGTCCCATCAGCTTGACAAGCCTGGTCAGCAAAGCTATGGAGAGGATCATAATGGAACTCAAAGACATAGGGGACTTGCAGACTTTGGATCCAACCCAGTTTGGCTTTGTCAAGGGCAGATCATGCCTTTTCAACTTGGTTGACTTTTTCGAAACAGTCACCAAGGCCATTGACGAGGGCAAGGCAGTCCACACAGCCTACCTTGACCTGGCAAAGGCTTTCGACACAATACCCCACTCGGGTATCATTGAAAAACTCACCAGCTTAAATGTAAACCCATACGTCACAAGATGGGTTGCAAACTGGCTAAGTAACAGAACCCACAGGGTCAGAGTTGCTGGCGCCATGTCAGACTCCAAGCCTGTCACAAGTGGTGTCCCACAGGGCTCAGTCCTGGGCCCACTTTTTGTTCGGCATCTACTTTTCAGAAGTACAAGCAAACACAGAAGGATTATGGCTGACAAAGTTTGCAGATGACTGCAAACTGGGCACCATAGTTGAAAACCCATCTGACACAGACATCCTTCAGAAGGGTCTCATAGAAACGGATAACTGGTGCCAGAGCCATGGCCTAAAGTTAAACGCCTTCGGAAAAAACAAGGTTACCCCCTAGTTACCATATAGGTGGCAATCCACTAAGCACAGAAGAGGTTATCAGGGATCTGGGGACCCAGGTTGACAGTAACCTTTCGTTTGACACTCACGCTGCCAAAGTAGTTAGGAAGACCTTCTACATTGCCCACCTGATCATGAAGGGATTCACATCTAGATCAAGGGAGGTCATCGTTCCCCTGTACTCATCACTCATCAGACCAATGATTGAGTACAATGCCCCATTCGGAATGTATCTGACCAGACACCTGCAGCAATTGGAAAGGCCCCAAAAGTTCCTCACCAAAAGGATAAAGGGTCTCAAAAATATGTCTTATGCTGCCCGACTGAAGGAACTCCAGCTCTATTCAGTCGCTTATCGTCTGCTCAGAGGTGACCTGTGCCTGACATACAAGGCCATGTCCAACCCGGAATTAATGAACACGCTTCACCTCAAAAAATCTAAATCCATCAGAACTACAAGGGCAAGAGACTTAAAGCTCAACACGGCTATTAAGAGGACGTGCTGGAGGGACAGATTCATCACCCAGAGACTCCCTATGCTGTGGAACAAAATCCCGGTACATGTGAGGCAGAGCACCTTGCTGGCCTTCTTGACCAATGGATGGGAGATCGCAGGTATACCCCAGGGATAACCTCAGTGTCACTGCTTGACAGAGGCACAGCAAACTAAAGGGGTGGCAAAAGCCACAAAACTCTGGGCTAGGCTTATAAATGCCCTAGGGCAGACAGCCTAGTATGAACCTATGAACAAATGAGAAAGATAAGACCTATGTTGGACTGACAATCAGATGGGGTTTGCCCTAGCGTAGCAAGTACAGATACCACTTCACTCCAGCAGGAGCTTGCAGAAAGCAGCCTTTGTGGTAAATAGATTCTTCAGGCTACAAATATTGTACCCTTCAGGATAGGCTCTTGGGAGAGAAGTTCCTTTCCCTTCTTGCCCAGATACTAGCCAAGACATTTTAAGGGAAAAGGCAGAGACAATCAATGCCATTTCAGAGCGATCACAACCTAAAACATCTCATTAACGGAGGAGTAATGTGTTGTGAAGGTGGATAGAGAGGAAGAAGTCTTCTCTGACCTATATTCAAGGACATAATCAGCACAACATCCTCTCCCAAGAAAATGAAGAGGAGAAGCCTTCCCACTATGTTGACAGTGTAGCAGTACAAACTCGTCCCATATGCAAGATGATGTGGGTTAAAAAGAGGGGTACCATGCAATGAGAAACTAATATGGAGGGAATGCACACAAGAGACTGTGCGTGACAATTGGCAAGCCTACACACACAGTTTGATGCTGCCAGAAACCCATTTTTTTTTTGCGAGTACATTCTCAAGATAAGTCCCACCACACAAACAGTACATGTACAGTTAAAGGCAGGCCACAGTCAAAAATACAGCAAAAGGACTTAAGGAACTTTCTCAAACCCCAGCTGGAAAGTCATGTACTACCTAGGGGAGGCTTGAAGAGGTTGCAAATACTATGTTCTGTAATTTTGTACATATTAGGTTATTGCTATTGTGCTGTGCCCTATGAAAATAGTGTTTTACTCTTAAGCAGAAACGGAATTGGGTGCCTTTGTCAACTGTCACAATTTTCCTCAGTTCAGTGCCAGTCTATCTTCTTTGATGGTCTTTCACACAATCCATCCATTCTTTGCTGTACCACCAAGTTTTCACTTACTTTTTTCCTGTCTAACCCACATCATCTTTCCCAGATACTCTTCTGTCTCCCTGCAAATTTGCCTGAAACACTAACTGGCTATGTATGATCTTTCTCTGCAACTGGAGCTACTTTGGCTTCTGCTCTGAAGTACTCATTTTAGTCTATCCCACAGTATGCACCCTACCACCCATATCAGGCACTTAATTCTCCATGACCTCTTCAACTGCTCTGCTTCTACTGCACAGGTTTCTGTACCCTACAGTAGTACTAGTCACTACTGTTTCAAACACCTCACCTTTTGCTTTCTTTGGCATTCTTATGTCACACACTACCCCGGACACACTATGCCACCTGCCTCCAGCCCCTCTGATTCTAGCTTTGACCTCCTCATTCAAGCTTCCCCCTTCTAATCAATTATCTCAAGATACTTGAAGCTGTTAACCAGTTCCACTATTTTCTCTTGTATCTCAATTTTCAACTTCTAATTTCCCCATTTCCTGCCAAGACAACTGTCTTGTCTGCACTCAGTTTCATCGCATGTGCCTTCTGTTTTGCATTTCATTCACTGATCATTTGCTGAAGTTCTTGTTCATTCTACTTGTAAAACCACATCACTGCATACTGCACTTTGTTGATATCTGTCCCTCTGACTGGTTTGCTAATGTAGTCCTTCACTTCTATGAACAGCAGTGGGCTCAGAATTGAACCCTGATGCACACCCACTCTCAAAGATAATGCCTCTCAGAGTCCAAACACTTTATACTTGTGGGATTGGATCCTTGTACACAGCCTTCACTAATTTTACCAATGTTTCTGGGACCTTGGACAATCTCAGAACTGCCCAAATCATCTTTGCGACTTCAAGTCTAGGAATGGCCTGTTGGACCCTTTCCTTATTTCTAGCTTCTTCTCAACTACCCGTTTTACAGCAAAACAGACTGGCTGGCTGCATCCCGACCTGAAACTGAACTCCTCTCCTACCCATTGTTCTACTCTTTGTGCTAGTTTATCATTCTCTCCAGGACTTTCATGCAAGGTGATAGCGGTCTGATACCTCTAATACTGCCCACAGTTGTGAATGTCCTTTTTGTTCCTGTAAACAGACACTATAATGCTCATTCTACAGTCAATATGCATTTCTTTCCATACTGCTATGAATACCCTCGAACCATTTCCCCACCAATTGACTCAATATCTTTGTAGATCATTGAGTGTACTGTTCCTATTCAACAGCTGTAGCTAGATAGCACATACAAATAAGTACCGAACATGTGCAAGAACAGTGCCATTTTGTACAGTCAGCAAGAGTGAATGCAGTCTTGAATACAGATGCACAAGTGTGTCTGACGTAATGAGTGCATCAGTTAGCTTAAATACAAGTTCTAATTGCAGTCCCTGACATGTTTATGTACAATAAATATCTTTAACCCATACACCTCTTCATTGTCTTTTGAATGCATGAGACAAGCGACATGGTGCCAGAGTGGGATCCAAAGCTGAAGCAACACACAAACCAGGAGGCATGAACTTAAAAGAGGAGAAATATACTGGAGTGAACTCGCAAGCAGGTCAGTGGTTATACAAAGGTACTTAAACTTGTTTAAATGATTTTTCAGTCATTGAATGTATGACGAAGCATTCAAAATGTCCAAAATAATTACGGAGATAAACAATGTCCAAAATTGCAACATACTGATAAAAGTATTCAAAATAAATACAAAAGTGTTCAAAATAATTTCCAAAGTGTTAAAATGTATGAAAAGGCTAAATGACTGCATTTTTTCCCAATATACTACTTTTTCGTATTAATTAAAGCAATTCAAAGTGTCCAAAGTTTCTGGAAGGTTCGTAGTCTATGCAGTGTTAAAGTGAAGCCTTTTCGAAGTGATTGTTATGCATTTGAACATAATTATAAAGTACCTGATCTATGCATCTATTTAAACGTATTTTGTTATGGCAGAGGGATTTCACAGACCTGAACTACTAGCATTTGATAACAATAATGCTGAGAACTGGAGAGTGTTTGAACAAGAAAAAAAAGTTATGTACTTCACCATAACATTCCATGTGAGTTGTTCATCTCGCTTTCATTCTTACTGATGGGTTTGGAGCCGATCCTCTGCTCAGACTCGGCCAACTGCAAACACTCGAGGTCTTCAACCAGCTTGAGGCCAACTCCCTATTCCATGATGCACCCTGGTCTTCCCTCAGATCTTGTTTGCTGCCAACTGACTACCTATTACCATTAATATGCCACTCTGAGAACTGGATAAGAGACAATGCACCATATATCAAAGGGTGACGGACCTCAAGTAGACTGGATGGGAGTTGTAGGGTGGTACATAAGAATGAAGGCGAGATGAACAACTCACATGGAACGTTATGGAGAGTACATAACTTCTTTATGTGAAGTTGTTCTACATCACCCTTCATTCTTACTGATGGGTAGCGTCCCAAGCACCATCTTTCTCGGGTGGCTCACAGGAGAATGTTCCTCAGAACTGTGGAACCAAAGGAGGTCCTGTCTACTTTGTAATGAGTGATAAAGGTATGAGGTCTTGACCATGTAGCTGCTGCACAAGTAGCATCTAATGGTAACCTTGCAGAAAAGGCTAATGGAGGCTGAAACAGCTCTAGTAGAGTGGGCCTTTATTTTTTGTTGTAAGGGAGCATTCCCTGAACTATAAATGAAGGAAACGCAATCTGATAGCCATCTTGACAAGGTGACTTGTCACTGGGACACCTTTTTTCGACTCCGAAAAAGAAACAAAGCGCTGATCCATTGTTCTGAATTGTTTCGTTCTGGCTAAATAAAATCTGAGTTGTCTATGAACATCAAGTCTGTGCAGCATGTGTTCCATCCTATTTGTGTATTTAGGAAAGAAAATTAGAAGTTATGTACCTACCATAACGTTCCATGTTAGTTGTCTTCTCTCGCCTTCTTTCTTGCTGGATGGGTTCGGAGCCGATCCTCGGCTCCGACTCGGCACTTGCTTTAGCTCGAGAACTCCTTTTACCAGCTCGAGGCAACCCTATATCCCATGATGCAAGGCGGAACTACCTCAGATCTCATTTGGCAGCTAACTGACCCTGCTAAAGACTATCCTAACATAATTAGGAACCATGGTTCCTAAAAGAAGTCCTCATAACAATGCTCCAGAGGAAGCAATCTAATAGGAACTCTCCAAGATCTGTCCAGGCCAGGGGAAGGAGGGAGGGCGAAGAAAGAAGGCGAGAAGACAACTAACATGGAGCGTTATGGTAGGTACATAACTTCTAAATGTTAAGTTGTCAATCTCGCCTTCATTCTTGCTGGATGGGACCGCGTCCTAGCACCTGTATCCCGGGTGGCTCAATGGAACAGACTCTTGAGAACTGTGGAACCAAAACTGGCCCTATCTCTGGAGGCCAAATCCAACTTGTAATGAGACACAAAGGTATGAGGCGTGGCCCAAGTAGCTGCTGCACAAATAGTGTCAATGGGAAGTCTATCCTGAAAGGCTACCAAGTGGATAGACTCCTGGTCGAATGTGCTTTTGGCTTAGAAGATAGTTGTTTGCCCTTAGAGAGTACACATAGGAAATGGTGGAAGTCAACCATCTAGATAAGGTTACTTTAGAAACTGGAAGACCTAACCTGTTTTCTGCATAGGAGACAAACAATTGGTCTGATTTTCTAATTTGTTTAGTCCTATGCAAGTAGTACCTGAGCTGACGATGAACATCCAAAAATGCAGCTTCTGTTCAGCTCTGTCAGAATAGTTAGGAAAGAAAACTGGTAGATCAATAGATTGGTTAATATTGGTTTGAGATACAACCTTGGGAAGAAAGGAAGGGTTAGTTCTAAGCGAAACCCTATCCTTATGAAAAACCAGATAAGGAGAACGAATACAGAGGGCCTGAATCTCAGAAACTCTTCTTGCAGAAGTAACAGCCAGCAAAAATATAGTTTTCCACGTCAATAACTTTAAAGAACACGTAGCAGACGGTTCGAAGGAGGTAGAATTAGGGATGCCAACATTAAGTTTAGATCCCATTGCGGAGGAGGATGTTTCACAGGCGGTTTTAGGAGAAAAACTCCTCTTAAAAAGGCCTTGCATAACCTATGAGACATGATGTTATTGTCATGCAAGCCAACATGATACTTGGAAATAGCAGCCAGTTGAACTTTGACTGTAGATGACGAAGATCCTGAATGAAAAACCTCCGCCAGGAAATCCAAAACAGAATGTACAGGAGCGGTAAAAGGATCAATATTTCTGGCGTTTGCCCAAATCGAAAAACGTCGCCACTTGCTAGCATAAATAGTTCTAGTGGACGACTTTAAAGAAGACACTAAAATGTCTCTGAGTCAGAAATCATTGGTAGCCTGGCTAGGAAGGAAGTGGAGCAACCAAGCAGTGAGGTTGAGAGAATGAATGGCCCGGTGCTGCTGACCCGACTGGTGGATCAAAAGATCTGGAACTGGGTCCAGATGCCAGGGCTGCACCAGAAGATGATGATGTAGAGACGGAAACCAAATTTGTCGAGGCCAATATGGAGCAATGAGGATCAATTTGGCTCTCAAAACGGTGGCTTTCTGAATGACTTGTGGAATCAATGGAAAGGGAGGAAAAGCATAAAGAAGTCCCCGAGGCCAATCCTGGGTTAGAGAGTCTCTCAATGGTTGGCCTGGAAGGGGAAAAAGTGTGAAGTAATCTGGGCACTTGCTGTTTTGAGGGGTAGCGAAAAGATCGCAACAAGGGGTGCCCCACTTCAGAAAAATCTGATCCACTACAGATTGATTGAGAGACCACTCGTGAGGCATCAGAATAGATCTGCTTAGCCTGTCCGCCAATAGGTTGGACCTGCCGGGGATGTGCGTTGCTATCAGAAACCGTTGAGAAGAGATCGCCCATTGCCAAAGTCTGAGAGCTTCTCGACATAAGGGATAGGACCTGGTTCCGCCCTGTTTGTTGATGTACCAGACCACGGACATGTTGTCCGTCTGTACTGCAATAGTCCCCGTGGGAAGAAAGTCGTTGAGGACTTGCAACGTCAAAAGCACTGCTCTCATCTCCAGGACATTTATGTGCAGGTGGTATTCTATGGGTTGCCACGTCCCGTGGACCATCCTGCCCTGATAATGCCCCCCCCACCCGATCAGGGAGGCATCCATGGTGACTGTGGCAACTGGAGGAGGGGGAACAAAGGGTCGGCCCTGATGAAGAAGAGGGGAAGATATCCACCATCGTAGATGAGCCCTGCACGACTGTGTTACCAAGATTTCGTGTCTCATGGGCAGATCGTGGTACGACCACTGCGTGAATAACATCCACTGCAGGAGACGCATGTGGAAGCGAGCCAGTGGAAGAAGAACAATGGCCGCAGCCATTAGGCCTAGAACTTTCAAGACAAACCTGGCTTTGATCTTGTTGCTTAGTAACAGAAGCTGAACAAATTTCTGGATGTCCAGAATCCTTTGATCTGTTAGCCTGGCTAACATTTTGACGGTATTTAACTCTGCCTATAAAGGTGCTAGATTGGCAAGGCAGGAGACAGGATTTTTCAAATTTACGAAATTCCTAGTCTCTTGCAAAGCTGTAGGGTGTAGTCTCTGGACCGAAGAAGCTGATGCTTGGAGGTGGCGGAGAGGAGCCAGTCGTCCAAATAAGGAAACACCTGGAATCCTCGACGTCTCAGGTGAGCTGTGACCACTGCCATGCATCTGGTGAAAACTCTGGGGGCTGAAGTGAGGCCAAAGGGCAGTGCTCTGAATTGGTAATGACTGGCTCCCAGCCGGCGGAGAAACCTTCTGGGCGTCTGTGAATCTTTATGTGATAGTACGCATCTTGAAGGTCTATAGAGCACATCCAGTTGTCCTTGCCCAGAAAGGGCAGAATGGATTGCAGCGTGACCATCCGAATCTTGCCTTTTGACAGACTTGTTTAGTCTGCTTAGGTCTAGTATTGGTCTCCAATCTCCCGTCCTTTTGGGGACCAAAAAGAATCTTGAGTAGAAGCCAGATCCTGCTTGGTCTGCCGGCACTGTCTGGATGGCTCTTTTTTCCAGGAGTTTTGAAACTTCCTGTCTTGCCAAATCCCTTTGACCGGGTGAGATGTCTGGAAGGGATTGTAGAGGTACGGGAAACCTTTCGAAGGGAATTTTGTAACCCTCGGATATGATCGACTGTACCCACTTCTCTTGGGATAGGGATTGCCAGGCTACTGGGTACAGCGAAATTCTTCCCCCGACTGCCTCCAAGGGTGGACAGTCGGGCAACACCTCAGGGATGCTGAAAGGGCTTCTCAGGAAGAGACTCCCTGTTGCCCTGGTTCTGAGGACCCCCTCTGTCTCTAGGGCGGCGTCTATTATTGTTACCCCCTCTGCCTCTGGGGGTAAACTGACCACGTGTGTCCGGTGTAGCTCCTTGGGCTTTACGGAACCACATCTTCCCCCCTTTCTGACCCTTGGGGTATGGTCTAGAAGGAGTGGAAAACTGGACTCCAACGGCAGAAAGAGTTTTACCATCCTGCTCACATCTGGTCAAAGTATCCTTCACCTGAGGCCCGAACAAAGCCGAACCGTCAAAGGGGGTGTTGGTGAAGGACGCCTTAAAGGGGTCCGCAAAATTACACAGCCGCATCCAGGCTTGGCGTCTAAGAGCAACCCCTGTGCCTGCGGCCCTGCTCGCTCCATCGGCTGCATAAGATATGAGCCGCATAGGGGAGTTAGATATGGAATTCAGGATAGCAAGCTGTGAGGCAATCTTTTCCTGAGCCCCAGCAGCAGAAGGATCCTGGACAACTTCTCCCAGTTCCTTGAGAATATCTCGTTGAAGCCTGGTGAAGTGACAAAGGTAATTCAGCGAACGCATAGCAAAGGTCGCTGAAGAAAACATCCGCTTTCCATACCTGTCCATGGTCCTAGAATCCTTATTAGGAGGATGGACAGGCACTGAAGGATCCGCCAGTTCCTTCTTAGTGGCCGCCGCCACCACCATAGCATCCACAGAGACACCTTTAGACAAGAACTGTTTATCCGAAGGGGCCGTGATGAACTTGGATGGTCTCCTGGGGACAGGTTCCACAGAATCTGGAGCCGCCCACTCCTTCTGAGCCACTACCTGCATGAGTGGGTCGAAAGGCGGAGACACCCAGGAGGTGGAGGGTCGGGATCCAAAAGCCTCCAGGTATACCGACTCATCCTCGGAGGGGTCAATGGAGAGCCAATTCCCCCTCTGTTTGAGGAGCTCAAGGATGTCTGAAAAGGAGACATCCTCAGAGGGGGACCGTGGGGAACCCTCCGACTCATATAAGTCGGTATCAGATGTAGTAGACTCAGGGGAGTCTGTGTGTTTCCTCTTACACGTCCTCTTCCGAGGGGGTTCCCCTGCAGGATCAGGAGAAACCTCGGAAGAGGAGGAAATTCCCAGTGGGGAAACCTGGGGCGATGGATCCCTGGGCCTGAGAGCAAGAGGCTGGCAAGAGGCATCTGCAGGCACTGATGAGGGAGGAGCTAGAGGGATAGACCGTTGACCAGGCTCAGAGGCCAGGACACTCCTCATCACCTCAAAGGCTCCTCTCCCCGGGAGACCGGAACACACCCGCTCCGAAGAAACGGGAATGGTCGGCTCCAAGGAGAGAGAAGGCTCCGAGGCCGATGTCGGCGCCGAGCTTACCAAAGCCGAAGCCCCGAGAGGGAGAGCGGGGTCGGACAAGGGTCCGATGCCACTAGCCCCCTCGGAGCCGACAGTGGAAACCCGACGACCGGATCCCTCCAAGGAAGGTCTCAAGGAGGAGATCGGAGCCGAAGACGACGGAGCCGAAAGATGTATCGGCTCCGGCATCGAAACAGTCGCTGTCCCAAGAAGCTCCGGCTCCGAACTCTGGTGTGGAGTCGGAGGAGGAATCTCAAGAATCGGGGCTATAGCCGAAGTCTGTTGAGACGGGCTATGGAGCATTTGGGCCAGTGCCTGAGACTTCAACAGCCTGCTTACCACCCTCTCCAAATCGTGGTCAGACAGCCTGGAAGATCTCGAAGATCGGCTCCGATGGCTCCGCTCCGACAAAAGAGGAGACCCCGGAGCCGAGTGAATACTTAGTATAGAAGGGGACCGGGATCTCTTACGGGTCGAAGCCATCGGAGCCGAAGTCCCTTGAACCCCAGATGGAGCCGAGGATATCTCGGCTCCGATGCTGGATAAAGTGTCGGCTCCAGCTGGAGCCGACAAGGCCACAGTAGTCAGGGTATCGGAGCCGGTCGGCACCGAACCCACTACTCTAACAGAAGTATCGACTCCAGCCGGAGCCGATATCGGCTCCGACGGAGCCGGAGCCACCGGAGGAGGCTTGGACACTGTAGCCTGAACCTTCGGTGGCTTAAGAGGTTTTCCTGCCCCTGACTTAGGAGGAGAACCTTCAGGTTTAAGTAAACCTCGGAGGATTAATTTGTTCCTCCTTTCCTGCAGGACTCTCTGGCTAAAAGCATGGCACAACGCACAGGAGTCCTGCAGGTGCAAAGGCCCCAGGCAATAAACACAAGAAGTGTGACAGTCTGTCAGAGACATTTTCTGACAGCACTGGTCACACTTCTTGAAGCCTGAGACCTTCCCTTCTTTTGACATCCTAGAAGGGAAACACACAGTCCCCACAAACACACCAATTAATCCCTTACACAGACACACAGGAAGGGAATAACTTGGGGAACTAGGCCTGACTAAAACTTTAAACAGAAAACTATTTATAAAAGTTTAAAAGGAAGGGAATAGGGTGGGCTGTAACCAAGTACAGGCTAAACTAACACTAAGGGAAAAAATAAACCCCTAACTAAACTTTTTCTTCTTTTACAAGAAAAAAAACTTACCTCAGCTGGCAAAGGAGACCTCTTTCGCTAAGCGGCAAACGAGATCTGAGGTAGTTCCGCCTTGCATCATGGGATATAGGGTTGCCTCGAGCTGGTAAAAGGAGTTCTCGAGCTAAAGCAAGTGCCGAGTCGGAGCCGAGGATTGGCTCCGAACCCATCCAGCAAGAATGAAGGCGAGATTGACAACTTAACATCTAACAACTCAATGGATTGGTTAAAATTGGTCTCTGAACAAACTTTGGGTAAGAAGGATGGATTAGTTCTGAGTGAAAGTCTGTCATTATGGAAAATCAGATAAGGAGGTTTGATGGTCAAGGCCTGTAACTCAGAAATCCACCGAGCAGAAGTAATAGCTATCAAAATTATAGTCTTCCATGAGAACATTTTCAAATGACAGGATGATGCTGGTTCGAAAGGAGGTAATATAATTCAGGAGAGAGCAAAACTTAGATTCCATGGCATGGCTGGAGTTCTGGCTGGTGGTCTCAAATGAATGGTACCGTTAAGAAAGACTTTAGAGAGTCTATTGAGATTGCTGCGAATTGAACTCTGATGGCAGCTCCAGCAGCTCCTTCATTGAAAAGTTTAGTCAGAAATTCCAGTATAGATAGGATCTGAGATAGGCAGGGATCAACATCATTCTGAGATGCCCATAGAGAAAATCTCTTCCATTTGCTAAGATATAACTTTCTGATGGACGATTTATGAGACGACATTATAATATGTTGGGCCTCCGCTAAGGGGTTGTAAATCCTGGCTATTGTTGGAATTAGAGCAGCCTAGCTGTCAGTTTGAGGGAATGAAGAGCCCACGATGAGTGGGTCAGCAGATCCAGAACTAGGGTCCAGGGTTCTTCCAAAAGATGAGGCTGAAGGAAGAGAAACCAAATTTGCCGAAGCCAGTAAGGGGCTATTAAGATCATGGTCCTTCCCAGAGACTTTGCTTTCTGTAATACTTTGGGTATCAGAGGGAAGGGGGGAAAAGGCATAGAGACGACCCAGGGGCCAATTGTGCACCAGTGCATCCCTTGGGGCATCCCCCGGCGGGGGGATCAGGGCAAAGTAGCTGCTGCATTTCGGGTTTGTTGGGGTTGCAAAGAGATCGCAGCAAGGCTGGACCCACCTGCGGAATATCCATTCCACTACTTGTTTCTTTAGGGATCATTCATTAGGCAAAAGAATTGCTCTGCTTAGCTGGTCTGCTATCACACTGGATCCCCCCGGGATGTGCGCTGCTATCGGAAGGCGCTGGGTGGAATTTGCCCACTGCCATACTCTCAGAGCCTCTCGACACAGGGGATAAGATTTGGTTTCTCCTTGTTTATGTACCAGACCACTGACATGTCTGTTTGAATTGCAATTGTTCCCGGAGGTAGAGAGTCTTGAAAGGACTGCAACCCTAGAAGTACCACTCCTCTCCACAGCATTTATATGCAGATGAGCCTCGTGTTTCTTCCACGTGCCCTGGGCTGTTCTTCCCTGATAATGCAATCCCCACCCTATCAAGGAAGTGTCCGTGGTCACCGTGGCTATGGGATGGGTAGAATGAATGGACGGCCCCGAGTTAACTGTTGAGATGTCAGCCACCACTGAAGGTCCCTCTTGCACATATTCGTTATGATGATTTGGTGTGACATTGGGAGTTCCTGAAAGGACCATTGAGAGAATCGGAGCCATTGTAGAACTCACATGTGCATTCGAGCGAGGGGAATGGCTATGATCACTGCTGCCATTAATCCTAGAAATTTGAGTACCATTGAGACTGGGGCTTTTGTCCTTGGAAGAAAGTCTAATATTTGTTTTCGTAAGAGACAAACTTCTTTCTGGAGGCAGACTTAACGTCATTGTAACTGTGTTTAGTTCTGCTCCTATAAAAACGGTCTGTTGCGATGACGATAAAGCAGATTTTTCTGAGCTGATGGTAATCCCCAATTGATTGCAGATATTTAAGGTTGTATCCCTCGCCTGAATGAGTTGATGTTTGGTGGTGACAGTGAGGAGCCAGTCGTCTAGATATGGAAACACCTGGAATCCTAAGCGTCTCAGGTGAGCCGTGACTACTGCCATACATTTGGTGAACACTCTGGGGGCTGTAGTGAGACCAAAGGGCAGTGTGAGAAATTGATAATGGCTGGCTCCCAGCCAGAAGTGTAGATGATCCCTGGATGGCCTTTCCATCTTTGTGTTAGTATGCATCCTGAAGATCTACAGAGCACATCCAATTATATTTCCCCGGAAAGGGGAGTATTGACTCAAGCGTGCCCATCCGGAACTTCATCTTTTTTACTGACTTTAGTCTGCTGAGGTCCAGAATAGGTCTCCAGTCCCTGGTTTTCTTTGGAACTAAAAAGAACCTTTAGTAAGTTCCTGATACTCTGTGGTCTGCTGGGACTGGCTGGATGACTTTTCCCCAGCAACCTTTGGACCTGTAAAGCTGCTTGTTCCCTGTGACTGGGTGGAACATCTAGGATTTTTTCACTAGAGAGGGTGGAGTGGCAAAGGGAATTTGGTATCCTCTGGATATGCTTTGTACCCAGATGTCTTTTGTTATTTTTAGCCAGACGTCCAGGTACAAAGAAAGGCGTCCCCCGACTGCCTTCAGAGACTAACAGTCAGGCCTCCTTTCAGGAGCACTGATAGAGATCAGTTCTTTGGCAAGCCCCATTGCCCTGGTTCTGCGGAACCCCTCTGCCGCGTGGGTAATGTCTTCCAATATTACCCCCTCCTCTGCCTCTAGAGGGGGTTTCACCACAAGTATCCTGAAAAGATCCTTGAGATTTACGGAACCACATCTTTCCACCCCCCCCCCCCTTTAGGGTAAGGTCTATTCGGGCTCCCTTTAGGGTAAGGTCTATTCGGGGTAGAAAAACATACTCCAATGGCAGAGAAGGCCCTTCAGTCTTTTTCACTCCTGGTAAGTGTTTCCTTTACCTTTTGTCCGAAAAGGGATAAACTGTCAAAGGGGGTGTTAATGAAGTAAGACTTAAAGGGTTCCGCAAAGGAACATAAGGGCGCCCAGGAAGGTCTCCTGAGAGCAATTCCTGTACCCGCTGCTCTGCTGGACGAGTTCACAATCAAATTAAGAGTGGAGAGCTGGGAAGTTAACTTGTCCGAAACCCCCACAGCTACTGAACCCTGCAGGGTGTCTCCCAGCTCTTTCAGATCCCTTTGTAATCTAGTGAAATGTGCAAGATAGTTCAGCGATTGAAGGAAAAAAGCCAGTGAACTAAACATACGCTTCCCGTACCTGTCCATGATCCCGGATTCTCTATTAGAAGGATGAACAGATGAAGTCTCTGATAATTCCTTCTCGGTAGAGGTTGCCTCCATCATAGGATCAACAGGCACTACTTTAGTGAGATAAGCTCTATCTTGAGGGCAAGTTATAAATTTATTAGGCCTCCTGGGTACAGGCTCCATGGTGTCTGGGGACTCCCGTGCCCTTCGAGTGAGTAATTCAAGCAACTCATCAAAGGGTGGAGACACCCAAGAGGTGGAGGGTTGAGATCTAAAAGCCTTCAGGATGACTGACTCATCAGTAGGGTTAAGGGATTTTCAGTCACCCCTCTGTTTAAGAATTTCTAAGATATCTGCAAAGGAGATATCTTCTGAGGGGGACTGTGGGGACCCTCCTGACTCATCCAAGTCAGTATCCAAAGTGACAGACTCCTGGGGGGAGTCAGGATGCTTCCTCTTGCAAAGTCTCTTCCTAGACACTTCTTCAGTGAGAGCTTCTGGAGAGGTCTCGGAAAAACATGGCTCACCTAATGGAACTTCCTGAGGCTCAGGATCTCTACGCTTTAATGGAGCGGGTGATGTACAGGCAGACACCGGTGCTCTCAGAGAGGGAGCTGCCGGGACTTATGGAGTGGATATTGGCATCCCCTCGGTCCCAACGAGAGGAATCCCTCGGATCCGAAGTTTCGATAGGAACTGTCTGCACCAGTACGGAAGGCTAAGAGCCAGAGGTCGGGGCCAAACTCACTCGAGCCGAAGCCCCGAGAGGTAAAGTCGGCACTGACAAATTGGTCCTACTATCCTCCCCAGACCCGACTGGCGAATGTCAGCTCAGAGATCCTTCAGTCAGTGCCGAAGACATCAGGGCAATCAGGGCCGAAAAGCCTAGAGTAGGTGTCGGTCCCGAAGGTTCCACAATCATCAGTTCCGCGCTCTCCGGCTCCGAAACTTCCATGCAGATCAGAGGAGGAGCAGAAGATGTTGGGGGAACTAGAGTAGACTCTGAAGCCCCCGGGGTCGGTGCCGATAAAATTTTTGCCGGCGCCGGTATCTGTAAAAGCTTCTTGACCACGCAGTCCACATCCAAATCAGACAGTCTACTTGAGGCCAGTGAAGAATGTGACGAAGCCACAAACTGTAAAATGGGAGATTTTAATGTAGGAGATACCGGCTCCTAACCACGACGACAGTCTGTTCCAAAGGCTGTGGAACCGATGTTGAAGCTTTACTGGAGGCTGATTTTTGTAGTCGATGGGCTCTTCGTCTGTTCCGTAGGCTTCTTGGAGTGCTTGTCAGACTTATCCAGCGACTCTTGGAAGGAGGATTTTAAAAGAC
The DNA here is from genome assembly GCF_019279795.1 of Protopterus annectens. Classification (NCBI taxonomy): domain Eukaryota; kingdom Metazoa; phylum Chordata; order Ceratodontiformes; family Protopteridae; genus Protopterus; species Protopterus annectens. The sequence goes on from NC_056748.1 coordinate 769,733,146, forward strand.
CCTTATCCAGGAGTTTTCTTTTCCTTTCATGCAACACTCTGGAGTTAAGAGTGGCATATAAAAATAAGTTATGTCTTACCATAACGTTCCACCTGTATTGTTGATCCTCATTCAGTCATTACTTATGGGTATTGGTTCCGACCTCAGAACCGAGTTGGCCATCTTCTAAGCTCGGGTCAACTACAAACTCTCGAGCTAAACTCTTACCCAGAATTCCCCTCTCCCTGTTTCCTCAGATTGAGTTTGCAAGTCAAAAGGAGGTAGAGGCTACCTCTGGTCAAATGACCTAAATGAACAGGATGGTGAGATCCACTAGAAGCCACAGGAGGGGGAAGGAGGGAGGGTCGTAATGACTGAACGAGGAACAACAATACAGATGGAATATTATGGTAAGACATAACTTCTTTATCTGATATTGTTAATCCTCGTTCATTCCTTATGTATGGGACAGAGTCCACAGCTACCTCTATTCCTGGGAGGCTCTCATGGAAGAACATTCTTGAGCACATAGAACCAAAAGATGCTCTTCCTCTGGAGGCCAAATCCAATTTGTAATGACTGATGAAGGTATGAGGCGTAGCCCAAGTTGCAGCTGCACAGATGTCATGTAAAGAAGCTCTGGCATGGAAGGCAGCAGAAGTTGCCACCGATCTTGTCGAATGAGCCTTTATGGTAGTAGGCAATGGAATATTACGTTGTGTATAAATGAAGGTCACAAGGTCTTTCAACCATCTAGCCAATGTGACCTTAGCAACAGCACATCCTAATCTAGGTCCAGAATAGGCCAAAAATAACTGGTCTGATTTACGAGAAGACTTAGTCCTGTTCAAGTAGAAGCAAATTTGCCTGTGAATATCTAAGGTATGCAGGCAGGGTTCATATGAATCCGTCAACAGCCGAAACATCGACGCTTACCTCATCGACACCAAAGCATCGACCGTTCAGAACATCGACAATCCAGGTAAGCGATTTTCCCCCTTACAGGACCCATGGTAGCACTTTTCGCTAGTGTGACGCTATTGACAACGCAAATTCTCAACAGTCGCTACCATGGGTCCTAAGTGCTACCATGGGTCCTGTAAGGGGGAAAATCACTTACCTGGATTGTCGATGTTCTGAACGGTCGATGCTTTGGTGTCGATGAGATAAGCGTCGATGTTTCGGCTGTCGACGGATTCATATGAACCCATGCAGGCAATACTCTCCTTGGTTTGAATGATTGGGGAAGAAAACTGGCAATTCGATGGTTTGATTAATGGACATTTCAGAGATCACTTTTGGCAGAAATGAAGGATTAGTTCTCAAAGACACTATCTCTATGAAAAATCAAGTATGGACTCTTGATGCACAAGGCCTGAAGCTCAGAGATACATTTGGCAGAAGTAATGGTGACCAAAATTAGAAGTTATGTACTCACCATAACGTTCCATCTGAGTAGGTGTATTCATTTGTCTGCAACCTGTGGGCCATGGATCCGATATCGGATCCGAACCGGCATGGTTTACCAGCTATGGATCCAAGCTCTCAGCTCCTCCCCTCACCCATAATGCCCTGCTCTCCCCTCATGACCTCAGATCGAGTTTGCCAACAGCAAGAACACCCTGAAAAGGGTAAAACATCATATGCAGGAAACTGAAAGGCTAGGGGGATAGGAGGGCGGGATGGTTGCAGACAAATGAATACACCTACTCAGATGGAACGTTATGGCGAGTACATAACTTCTAAATCTGAAGTAGGAGATTCATTTGTCTGCAACCTGTGGGGCAGAGTCCCCAGCTACCTGAATCTTGGGCGGCCATCATGGAAGGATATTCCAGAGCACTGCGGAGCCAAAGGATGCTCTACCCCTAGATGTAAGATCCAACTTGTAGTGGGAAATAAAAGTATGAGATGAAGCCCACGTGGCTGCTGCACAAATATCATCTAGAGGAATCCTGGCCTTAAAGGCTGCCGAGGTAGAGACTGACCGGGTTGAATGGGCATGTACACCCTCCGGTGCGGGCCTTCCCGAAGCTTGATAAGCCAATAAGATACATTGTGAAATCCAGCGAGATAATGTGACTTTAGAAATTGGTTTGCCCAAATTAAATTTAGCAAAGGAAATGAACAACTGGTCGGATTGCCTATGACCAGCCGTCCTGTTTAGATAAAATCTAAGTTGCCTGTGAACATCTAAGGAATGAAGCTTGTATTCACCTTTGTTTTCATATTTCGTAAAGAAGACAGGGAGGTTAATGGACTGATTAATGTTTGCTTCAGAAGCTACCTTAGGAAGAAAGGACGGGTTGGTCCTGAGGTAAACACGGTCCGGATGAAAGACCAAGTAAGGAGGTTTAGCTGATAATGCTTGAAGCTCTGAGACTCTCTTGGCCGAAGTAATGGCTACTAAGAAGGCGGTCTTGAAAGATAAGAATTTCAGATCTACCGTAGCGCCGGTTCGAAGGGGGGGGGGGGGCGGTCAAGGCCTGGAGAACTAAGGAAAGGTCCCAAGGAGGAACCGCTTGCTTTACAGGGGGCCTGAGAAGAAAAGTACCTTTAAGGAAAATCTTACATAACTTGGCCGACATCAGTGGATTGGAGTCATGACCAATGTGATAATGAGAAATTGCCGCAAGTTGTACTTTGACCGTGGAACTGCTGGTACCATCATTAAAAAGAGTGGTTAAAAAATCAAGCAACAAAGGGAGAGGAACTGTGAAGGGGTTTAGGCCTTGCCGCTCCGCCCACAAAGAGAACCGTTTCCACCTGCTGCGGTAGACTTTCCTAGTGGATGGCTTATGAGCTGCCACCAGGATGGCCTTAACAGGGGACGAAATACCGTGAGTCCTGATCAAGAGTGGAACTGGAGCAGCCAAGCGGTCAGCTTCAGGTTGTCCAGGTTCGGAGGAGATAAGTGGGATGGATGAGATATCAGATCCGGAATGGGATCTAGAATCCAAGGAGGATTCACTGAGAGAGACCTTAGGAAGGGGAACCAGATCTGTCGAGGCCAAAATGGAGCAATGAGAATCATTCTGCACCCCAACCGAGAGGCTTTCTGAAGAACTTGGAGCATCAGAGGCAAGGGGGGATAAGCATAAAGAAGACCGGGTGGCCAAGCATGCACCAGAGCGTCTCTTGGGGAACCTCCGGGAGGAGGTATCAGAGCAAAAAAACTGTCGCACTTGGTGTTTGAGGGAGAGGCAAAAAGATTGCAACAAGGAGTTCCCCACCGTGCGAAAATGCGTTCCGCTACCTGAGTATTGAGAGACCACTCGTAAGGGGTGAGAATGGTGCGACTGAGTTTGTCCGCCAGGATGTTGGACCGACCCGGAATATGCGTTGCTATGAGAAAGCGGTTGGTGGAGATTGCCCATTCCCACACTCTCATGGCTTCTCGACAAAGCGGGTAAGACCTGGTTCCTCCTTGCTTGTTGATATACCAAACAACCGACATGTTGTCCGATTGAATCGCAATTGTTCCCAAGGGAAGAAAGGCCTGAAGTGCTGGCAACGCTAAGAGCACTGCTCTCATCTCTAGAACGTTGATATGCAGTAAGGTCTCTGAATCGTTCCACGTGCCTTGGACGGTCCGGCCTGCAAAATGCCCCCCACCCGAGGCGGGAGGCGTCCGTGGTCACCGTGGCGAGAGGGGGAGAAGCACAAAATGGGCGGCCTCCGTGGAGATCTGGAGAGTGTAGCCACCACAGGAGGGACCGCTTGCAAGCCTTGCTGATCGCAATGGGATGATGCATAGGAAGAGCAAGATACGACCACTGAACTAGGAGTGTCCATTGAAGGATGCGCATATTGAACCTGGCGAGAGGAAGAAGCGCTATTGCTGCAGCCATGGACCCTAGGGCCCTCAGGACCAACTTCACCGGAACTGAGCTTGATTGGAGAATGGCCCGCACCTGGAATTGCAGATTTTGAACTCTGTCCGCAGTGAGGAAGGCTTTTAATCTCCTTGTGTCTAACCTGGCACCTATAAAATCTATGAGCTGCGTGGGTGCTAGGTTGGATTTTTTTGTGTTTATTGTGATGCCCAGACGGGGAGCAAGATGGAGAAAGGAGTCTCGCGCCAATAGTAGTAGATGCCTTGTTGGGGCGGTGAGAAGCCAGTCGTCCAGGTAGGGAAAGACCTGTACCCCCTGAAGCCTCAGGTGGGCCGCTACCACTGCTAATACTTTGGTGAACACCCTGGGGGCTGTGGTGAGACCAAAGGGAAGGACCCAGAATTGGTAGTGACTGGCTCCCAGCCGGAAGTGGAGAAACCTCCTGGAGCGCCTGTCCATTAGAATGTGGTAGTACGCATCCTTGAGGTCTATGGAGCACATCCAGTGATTTTCTCCCAGAAGGGGGAGAATAGACTGCAACGTGACCATTCGAACTTCTCCTTGGGAACTGCCAGGTTCAAGAGTGAAAGGTCTAAAATTGGTCTTAGATCCCCGTCTTTTTGGCACTAAAAGAACCTGGAGTAGAACCCTGATCCGATCTGGTCTGGGGGGACGGGCTGGATGGCTCTTTTCTTTAGCAGATGGCCAATTTCTGCCAAAGCGGCCTCCCACTGACCGGGTGGAACGTCGGGGAGGGACTTCAATTTTGGCAAGTGAAGAAAGGGTATACGGTATCCTCTGGATATGATCTGGAGGACCCAGCGGTCTGATGTTATGGACTCCCATGCCGCTAGGTGCTCTGAAAAACGTCCCCCGACTGCCTCCAGAGTGGAGCAGCCGGGCAACCCCTCAGGGCTGCTGCGCGGGCCATTCAGAGAAGGGTTCTCTGGACCCGAAGTTCCTGGGAGCCCCTCTGCCCCTAGGGCGGCGTCCTCCCTGTCCTCCTCTGCCACGGAAGGACTGGTTGTCCGGAGCAGGCTGAGATTGCTGCGACTTCCGGAACCACACCTTCTTCTGTCCCTTTTGGTTCCTAGAATAGGGCCTCTGGGGTGCAGAGAAGCGGATTCCGACGGCAGACAGCGTCTTCCCGTCCTTCTCGCTCTGGGTCAAAGTGTCGCGAACAGTTTTGCCAAAGAGGGCAGAACCATTGAAGGGGGCGTTCGCGAATGACGCCTTGAAGGGCTCTGAGAAATCGCAATGACGGAGCCAGGCCTGACGTCTAGTAATTAGGCCTGCCCCTGCGGCTCTAGCGGCACCTTCCGTAGCATGGGACAGTAGCCGCATAGAGGTATTGGTGACGGACCTAAGAGTGGCCATGCGGGTGGAGTGCAGCACTTTGTCCTCCTCCGACATGGACTCTGGGGGGGATGCAGCGTATTCTTTAATAAGATCGCGCTGCATCCTAATCACGTGTGCCAGGTAGTTCAGCGCCCTCACAGAGAAGGTCGCTGAACTAAACATCCGCTTCCCCAAGCGGTCCATCATCCGGAGACTCCTTGCTCGGGATGGACCGAGGGACTCTCCTGAGCAAGTTCCTCTTGGTGGCCGCCGTCAACATGGCATCTACTGGAGGCCCCTTAGTCCAATGGGCACGGTCAGCCGCGGGACTGGGAATACGGTCGGGCCTTTTAGGGATTGGCTCCACGGTGTCCGGTTCCTTCCACGCCCTGGTGGTAATGAGGTCCACCAGGGGTCGGCAGGAGGGACACCCAAGAGGTAGACGGGCCCGCTTCAAATGCCTCCAAGAACACGGACTCGTCCGAGGAAGACTTGGGGGCCGACCACCCCCCCCCCTTATGCGGAGCATTTCCATGATGTCTCCAAATGAGACATACTCGGGGGGTGACCGTGGGGAGCCTTCCCCTTCCTCCAAATCCGTGTCTTCTGTGAGAGACTCGGGGGAGTCAATGTGCCTCCTTTTGCACGTATGTTTGCGGGGAACATCCTCCGGGGGGCTGTCAGAGGACTCCTCGCAAACAGTAACCTGTTCCAGGGGAACAGCTTGGGGCAAAGAAGCGGGCTGTCCCAAGGGCCGGACGGTAGAAGCCTGACCCAGTGCAGAGGGAGCGCGGGACGGAGCCGAAGCAAGTGCCGGGGGTCCGGAGACCCTCAACAGGGCCCTCTCCACTACATCAAAAGCCGGGGAGCCGACCTCGACCAAAGGATCCGACAATCGGCTCCCCTCGGATCCGGTGAGTGGATCGGAGCCGAGCCGCGCCGGATCCGAAGGACAGTGCGCTCCGACAGACGGCGCCGAAGGAGCACTGATCCCCCCGGATCCGAGGCTCGGATCCAGGCTCCGAGAGGTCGGATCCGAAGCACTCGAGGGCAGGGTCGGATCCGAAGTACCAAGTACTATCGGAGCAGACCCACCCGCTCGGCTGCTCGGCTCCAACTGCTCTGAACCCGGGTAGCGGGTCGGAGAAGGAGCAATTGGCTTGAAAAAAGGGGTCAAGCTCCCCCCCACAGGGGGGGGGGGGGGAGGCAAGAGCACTCCCATCTACATCTGGGCCTGGATGAACCTTCTCATCATCCGGTCCAGATCAGCGTCTAACAGGCTATAAGTTGATCTTGACGAGGCTACCGAGGTAGGCCTTGAGTGCCTCCTCGATAGCCTCGACGGAGATCGGGTCTCCTCCTCCTCAGGTCCCAGTGAAAAACACACAGGAGACCGGAGCCGAGGAGGGGGAGAGCCAACAGACAAGGAGGCCGGAGGAGAAGCCCGCTTGGCTGGCGGGGCTGAAACAGAGGTCTCGGCCCGCCGCTTATGGTGCTTCTCCCTCCGGTCCTTCTTTCTAGCTTCCCTCTCCTCCGAACCACTACAGGGAGGCTGAGTCCCAGGAGGAGGAGGGAGCGGAGGAGACAACCGCAAAAACGGTTACCCCCGAAGGAGCGGAGGCCGGAGCAGAGTCCGGTGGCAAAAGACCCGCCAAGACAAGCTTGGACCTCCGCTTCTTCAATGCCCTGGGGTTGAACCCTGCACAAATGGAACATCCAGAAGTGAGGTGTTCAACCCCAAGGCATCTAACACCAGTGTGGCCATCAGCGGGAAAGCTTATGGCCACACTCGGAGCACTTGGAGAACACAGCTTTGGGTTGTTCAGACATCCCAAATACCAAAAGGTTACTTAAACTAAAGTTAAAGTAAAGTAACTAAACCACACACAGGCCCCAAACACACACTACGCTACCAGCGAGGGGAGGGATAAGAAAAATAAATTTTAAAACACTAAAAGTATAAGTAAGAAAAAGGGAAACCTAAACTTCCACACAACTTTCACACAAAAATTCAAAAATTAGCACTTTAAACACTGAAAAAACTGCACTTAGCTGAAGAGCTTAGGAACACAAATCTGGTCACCAGCGCGGCAAACGAGATCTGAGGTCATGAGGGGAGAGCAGGGCATTATGGGTGAGGGGAGGAGCTGAGAGCTTGGATCCATAGCTGGTAAACCATGCCGGTTCGGATCCGATATCGGATCCATGACCCACAGGTTGCAGACAAATGAATCTCCTACTTCAGATACAAGGTTTTCCATGACAAATATTTGAGGTCGCAAGAAGAAGCTGGTTTGAAATGTGGCATTGTCAGAGCTTGTAGAACTAATGACTGGTCCCCATGGTTGAATAGGTTCTCTAAAAGGGGGCTTCAGATGATTCACACCTTTTACGAAGGTCTTGCATAATTTGTGTGACATGAGAGAGGAGTCTTGGACACCCTTCGTTGGAAATTACATATTGCAGACAAATGAACTCCAATGGTAGAGGCCGATAGACCAGATTAAAATAGGTCGGCCAGATACTCTAGTATCGATACTGGTGTTTTTCTTTCAGCCAACAGGTAAATCTTTTCCGCTTGCTTAGATAAGTAATTCTAGTGGAAGACTTATGAGATGCAATAAGAATGTCCTGTAATGGTAAAGAAAGATCATTCTGCCTGGCAATCAAGGGAATTGGAGGAGCCAAGCTGTGAGCTTCAGGCTGTCCAAGTTGGGATGAATCAGGTTCTGCTGATGTGAGATCAACCCCGGGGTTGGATGGAGAATCCATGGTTGGTCTAGCAGGTGAGGCCAAAGGAAGGGGAACCAAGTCTGACGAGGCCAATATGGTGCTATGAGGATCACCTTGCTCTTCAACTGAAACTGGGGAATGAGGGGGAGAGATGGGAATGCATAAAGAAGACTCAAGGGCCAATCTTGGACTAGAGCGTCCCTGGGTGACTGTCCCAGTGGGGAATCAGGGCGAAGTAGTTGCTGCATTTGTAGCTGGATGCAAAGGGGACGCAGCAAGGACGGCAAGTTAGCTATCCCACAGACACACAAGTAGCATGTTAACTGTAATGCTCAAGCACTACGCTAAAATTCTGTCGAGTCCTATGAAAGAAAATTAGGTCTGACCTCTGGAATGGTAGGCAAGTTGTCTCTATATATACACAGTGTATATCCGTTAATAAAAAAAGTATAACATTAAAATTATATTACAAAGCATCTTTATACCACTTTCCTTAAGTTGCTTAGCAGTTAGGGTATGTCAAAGGTGCCATATAGTTTTGAAAGATAGCCAGTTGCTGTATCCTTGGCAAGATACAACACATACAGCTTAGGCTACTGCAAGAGTGATCTAATGATGAACAAAGGATTCCTTAGGTATGCAGAAGAAAGAAGATAGGGAGGGAAGGAAAGATCTGTCCAGGATGAGCTTGACTGAAATACAAGGTATACGATTTTTAATGAATCAAGGGCTACAGTTCCAAAATCCTCCTAATGGAATTCATTGCTACCAAAAGAAAGCCTTCCACAACAGGTACTTAAATGTCTGCAGGTAAAAGATTCAAATGGAGGAAGTGACTTTTTCAGTCAAAAAATAAAAAAGTCGCAGCAGATTATGTAGGACACAAAAGATGAAGGATACCTTTCAGGAACTGGTTAGCAACTATATGTGAAGTAATGACATTAAAGCTGAAATGGCAGGCAAATGCATCTGTAAAGAGTGGCTGATGGGTTTTACCAGTTGTATGAATATGGGCAATGATGACCTGTGAACAAAACATATGCCTACAATGATTTAATAATTAAAACTGGAAAATATTTTTCTAAATATGTATCATGCAGCAGCAGCTTACTTCTCTTCAGCCTTCTCTGAGGAAAGCAAAAGGAAGAGTGCAGCACTGACAGAAGGGCAGGCAGAGTGGAAACAGCAAAAGGAAAAGTGCAGCACTGACAGAAGGGTAGGCAGAGTGGAAACAGCAAAAGGAAGAGTGCAGCACTGACAGAAGGGTAGGCAGAGTGGAAACAGCAAAAGGAAGAGTGCAGCACTGACAGAAGGGTAGGCAGAGTGGAAACAGCAAAAGGAAGAGTGCAGCACTGACAGAAGGGTAGGCAGAGTGGAAACGGCAGCTGAAAGACATCAGGATAATGAGGGAGGAAGTGACAAGGGAACCAGCTGCCCTAACAGAAGGTTCTTGGCCCAGAAATTGTAGTTTATTGACCATTTGGACAGTTTGTCCATATCTTTCAACTTTCTGGTTTAAAAGACCACATCTGTGCTGGTTTCCCATCTTTCTGTAACTAACCCACTGGGAAGCACTAGAAAGCCTTAAAATGATACAAGCCTTCTAGCTTAGAAGACTTTGGAGTGATTAAGTATGAGTTTTCTGTACTTTCTTGCTGTACTTAACTGTTTTTCGCCTAAACGCAGATTTGCCAGCATTTAGTGTGATTCAAAAGCTTGTTGTTTTCACATATTGTACTTATTTGACTGCCTGCACTTTTAAAAAGTCGTTTTTTGTTTAAATAATTTGTTTAACTGTTGCAGGCTACACACTAAAGTGTGATAGCCTTTTTTGATTATTTGTAGTCGTTTAAAGCTGTTTTAAGTGCATTTCTTAGTGTTTTTGCCTTATCTTTCCAAAAAAAAAAAAATTCCGTGTTTCCCGCCTTTCTAATCTAGTATAGTCCAGTTTTCAGGCTAGTGCTGAATTCAGGGCTGTGTTACAAGTTTCTGAGTTGCCCATAACTTACTTGGATAGAAGGACGTTTCTCTGTTCACCTGTGAGAGAGGGGAGCTTTGAGCAGTCTATCTGTCCCTGGAAGAGTGGTCCAGCCCAAAAGTTAGTAGTTTATTGGCCATCTTAGGCTAATTTCTATCGCTTTCACTTCCCTGCTATAAAAACCACATTTGCACAGTTTTGTGCACCGGGCAGTGCCAGTTAGCTAGGGTTAAATTATTCCCGCCTTCACAAAGTCTCCTCTTCAGTTTTTCCCTTGCAACTAGTCTAACTCTCAACCTAAGCACTCAAAAAGCATCCAACAGCCCAGCACTTGCTCAGACCTAATAGCAAGCACTAATATACCCTGAGACTTGATTGCCCAGCAGGGCAAGGCTCTTTATTCACCCCTCACCAACCAAGCAACTTAAGCAGCTCACCCTACTATTCAGGCATGACCAAAGGGCAATTTCCTGTGTACTCTCCAGTCCAGCTGGTGAATCTGGGTATCTGGAGGCAATGTTACAACCGCCTCATGTACACAGACAACCCTCTCCTCCTACCACAAGACACTAACAAATGCAAGAGATGCAATTATACAGCCAAACTGGAGGCTAAGCTGTCTCCACCCAAGACTGGGACAGTCAGTCAAGAGGAGAAGGTTAACAGTTGCACCACATCTCCAGCCACACATAGACCTACTAAACAAGCACTGGCAAAAAATACAGAAATACACAAAATCATACTCTGAGGCTGTAAATAAAAACCTGCAGAAGTATCAAAGACATCCAAAGCAGACACCCAAACAACCTACACCTCCAGTCACAAACCAGACATCACAAAGCACCAAATCAGTGTGCCGCACAATCACAGCCCTTAAGGTGAAATAACATACCTAACACACTAGTAACAGGTGACTCTATAGTCAGGCACACTGACGCCCCAACTCAGAAGGCTGGACAAGCAGAAGGTTACTGTTAGCTGCCTATCGGGAGCTAGAATCCGCCACATAAGCACTCGGGTCACTCCAGAGCAAGTACAAATAGGACTATCATTGTCCATGTTGGTGTGAATGACCTGAGACATACCTCCCTGGACTACGTGAAACGAGATATGGAAGAGCTCTCTGATCATGTAGCCAAGGCTGGTATGACCCTGACCATGAGTATCATCCTACCCTCACCAAGAATGATATCGCAGTATAAAGAAAAATGATCAATTTCAACAACTGTCTAAGCTTCTGGTGTCATTCAAAGGGGATCCAGTGTCTGTCAGCCTGGGATGACATACTCGACAAGCCACGTTGCTTCGCAAGAGACAGCTTGCAGCAGTCACCACTAAGCTTTCGAATACTGGCCAAGGCTCTTGCGGCCCCCATAGTGCCTTTTTTTAGGCAAGGCTCAAAAGTCAAACCCACCTCCATAAACAGCACAATTAACAAAAAACTGAGGGTTATGCTATTCAACACCAGGAGTTTAAATCTCAAAATGCAAGTGCTCAAAGTACTCCTCAGTATGGAGAACATAGACATCTGTGCAGTAACTGAAACCTGGTTCAAGGCTCCAGAGAGCACTCCAGCACTACAGAGCTACAACTCGCACCACACGTTTTGGCCACAGAACACAGACCGAAACACAAAAGGAGGGGATGTATCCATATTCATCAAGGATACCTACACCTCCAGGTTAATAGCACAGCATACCACCTCTGAGATCATCCATGTGCAACTAACATCGGGCAAATTTGCAATGCAAATTGTATCACCCTCCATGACTCAGGATCACCACTCCACCTTTCTGAAGACACTGGAAAACATGAAGGTCCTACCGAACACAGCAATATTGGGCAATTTCAATTATCCTACCATTAACTGGGAAAACTATTCTAGTACAAACTCCCAGGCCCAGCGCTTCCTGGAATTCATCAACTCAAACACCCTGGATCAGCTGGTAAACTCCCCTACCAGAGGTGAAAACATATTGGAGCTGGTCATCACAAACATGGGTGACAGGTGTTCCAGACTGGAGGTCAACCTGTCACTGGTTAGATCAAACCATAAACTAATCACTCTGGATGTCCACACCCCACCACCACCCCCAACTAAGGAAACCACAGTAAAAAACTTTTCTAAAGCAAACTTCACCTTACTTAAGACAGAGGCGGCAAGTATCACAGTCCCCACGCTAAAGGATAATGCTGCTCAAAATGCAGAAACCTTGACAAATGCACTCTGAGCACCTACAAGGATGCATAGATCATGCCATCCCTAGCAAAACCAAGACCCACTCGTCTAAGAGAAGAAAACCAGTCTGGTGGAACCCCTACCATAAACAGGCTATACAATAGGAGGAAACTAGTTCAGAAAAAAAGCAAATCTCAAGAAGGAAAGACATCCCTGATCAGTATCAGTAAGAAACTAAGGTCCCTCATAAAATCATCCAAGGCTAACTTCGAAAGAAAAATACCCAAGGATTAAAAAAATAATCACAAACCCTTCGTTAGCTATGTTAAGAATCTAAATGGCAACTCACAGATATGTTCTGAACTAGTGCAAAATAGCACAAAATACACTGAACCTACTGATACTGCTAACATCCTGGCAGATCGATTCAGTGCAAATTTCACCCCCCACTCACCCCCAAAAGGGCCCATAACAATACCGGAAAAGTGTTGTGTCCCGGAAATCACAGACACACAGGTGAAAATAGCCCTTTCAAAAGCCAAAAACGCAGCATCAATGGAGCCAGATGGTGTCCCAGGCTGCGTTTTGCACGAACTACAAACACCCCACGTAAACACGCTGTTCAACCTCAGCCTCTCTACAGGCTATGTGCCCATAGAATGGTGCACAGCAACAGTTATTCCACTCCACAAAGGAGGGGCCACAACTGACGAGGGAAAGGATGTTCACACAGCCTACCTTGACCTCGCCAAGGCTTTCAACATCATTCCCCACTCGGGTATTACAGAAAAACTCACCAGCCTGAACATAAACCCTTACGTCACGAGATGGGTTGCCAACTGGCTTACACACCAAACTCACACGGTATGAATAGCGGGCTCCAGGTCAGACTCTAAACCAGTCACAAGTGGTGTCCCGCAAGGCTCAGTCCTGGGACCCCTACTGTTCGGCATATACTTCTCAGAAGTACAGGCAAACACAGGAGGACTAAGGCTAACCAAGTTCACTGATAACTGCAAACTGGGAGCCATAATTGACACTCTGGCTGACATGGACATCCTCCAAAAGGGCCTGACTGAGACGGACACCTGGTGTCAAAGTCATGGCCTCAAGCTAAATGCCAAAAAATGCATAGTCATCCTGTGTGGGAAAAACAAAACACCCACGAATTACCACATAGGTGGCAGCCCCCTTAATACAGAAGAGGTAATAAGAAATCTGGGGACCCAGGTAGATGGTAATCTCTCCTTTAACAATCATATTGCCAAAGTAGTTAGATGGGCCACATAGAAAGATTTCCTAATTACTAAAGGGTTCACATCTAGAAATAAAGAGGTTATAGTGCCCCTCTACTTGTCACTCACCAGACCCATCATAGAGTACAACGCCCCATTTGGGATGTACCTCACAAGACACTTCCAACAGCTGGAGAGACCACAAAAGTACCTCACCAAGAGGATTACTGGCCTCAAACATGTGTCCTAACTCCGGCTGTACTCGGTGGCATATTGCTTACTCAGAGGTGATCTCTGCCTGACTTACAAAGCCATGTCCAACTCAGACTTGATGGACATGCCCCATCTAAAGAAATCCAAGTCACTGCGAGCCACGCACTCTAGTGACCTAAACCTCGCCACAACAATAAATAGAACATGCTGGAGGGATAGATTCCTGTCTCAGAGACTCCCCATGCTTTGGAACAAAATTCCAAACTACATTAGGCAGAGCCCCTCACTAACACTCTTCAAGAGAAACCTTGACGAGTGGATGGGTAACAGAAAATACACCCCTGGGATCACTTCATTGGCTCTGTTTGACAGAGGATCAGTTAATTAATCAATGGGGCGGTGAAAGCAGACACACTCTGGCTAGGCTTATAAAAGCCCTTGCGCAGATAGCCTAATACCTACCTATGAACCTATAAGGCTCAGGGATTGGATGGACTACCCCTCCAGAGTCTCCTCAGAAATTTGTCCAGTTTGCTGTCAGATTCTGCAGTGAAGGTCAACAGATCAAAAGTTAATACAGAAGTGCCTGAAGGCTGGAAGAAGTATGACCATCTTTAACAAAAGGGCAGGGTGAGTTAGCATCAGTGGAACTACTGCCATTGTTGTTAGCAGGCCTGTAAAGTCTAGGACAGAATACTGAAAGAAGTACAATTACATTCCAAGAGGACAACAAATCTCCAAGAGATCAACCAACCCAAGTACACAGCCAGAAAACAAAAGTTATGTACAACATAATGACAGACTCAGGTTGTCCATTTCCATCTGGCTCAACCTGTGGGTTTATCAGATCAGAGTTGGATCCAATGCTGACGGACTCTAGACTTCAGCTCAGCAAGCTCTGCATCTTCTACTCATAACCCCCCACATTACTAGAAATGGTCTCAGATCTAGTTCAACCCTTTTCCACCCACTATACATTCAGATTTAGACCTTGAGGGAAAAGGCAGAGGCCAAGAACCCAAAGAAAGAAAGCTTCCAGGTTGATCTTCTCTGAGGCAGGCAACTAGCCCAAAAAGGTGGGGGCAGGTGGTGATAGGGATGACCCAGGTGGAAACGGACACAGATCTATCATTATGATGAGTACACAACTCATATCTGATGCAGTCCTTTCTATCTGGGTTCAAACTGTAGGACAGACCAGTCAATTAATATCCTAGGGTTGTCATAAGATATTGCAAAATACAGTGGAATCAAATGAAACTCCAGACATAGACTGGATATCTAAATTTATTGTGTGATACAAAAGTGTGATGACCTACCCAGGTTGTAGTAGTATAAAATGTCATTCAAACCAGCTCTACAGAAAAAAACTGTAGAAGTAGCCATAGCTCTGGTACAATGACCTTTGTGTCTCTGACAAAGACTTTTCCTTCAAAACATACTTTTACAATTAGAAATCTGTTTAGACAAAGTAATCTCAGAAGCAGGAGCAGACAATTGGGACTAAGAAAATGAGACAAAACAGTTGATTAGATTTTCTAAAGGGCCTTGCTCTATTCGCGCAATCTCAGTTGCTTATGAACATAGGCCTTGCTCTATCCACACAATCTCAGTTGCTTATGAACATAAAGGCAATGTAGAGGTTACTCCCCCCCCCCCCGTTATTAAATTCAGGGAAAAAGACTAGCAAATGGAGGGATGGATTCAAATTTTCTGATACCACCTTATGCAAAATGTAGGGAGCCAATCTGAGAGATGCACTTCAGTGAAAAATCAGATAAAAATCAGATAAGGAGGAACCACAGAGAGGGCTTTTAACTCGTAACTCTGACACACATTTGGCGGAAGTTAACGGCCACCAAAAATGTCTCCCATAACAACAACTTAAGATCAACCATAGCAGAAGGCTCAAAGAGAGGCGTCGCCAACACCTGAAGCACAAACAGCAAGTCCCAGGGCCGAACAGGGCCTTGCAACAGAGGACAGAGTAGGAATTCCATTAAGGCCTTAAGAAGTCTTCAAGGGCAGCAAAAGACATGATCTTTCCCAACGTAGAAATTAGAAATAACTGACAACTGTTAATTGTGCAGTAGGAGTAGCTTGACCCAGAGTTCGGCAAGTCTGCCAGAAAATCCAGGACAGTCTGCAAGGGAGCCAAAAAGAGATCCAGATGAAAGCAGCCCACAAGGAAAAGCTTTTCCCACTTACTACCATACACCTTAAAAGTAGACAACTTTTGGGGGGACATAAGGATGTTGACAACATGGTCTGAAAGCATGGAATTCCTGGCCATTATGGGAATTAGAGAAATCAAGTGATTAACTTGAGAGTTCAAAGGCTGGGTGAATCCAAGCCCACCAGGTAAGAAATGAGATCTGGAAAGGGATCCAAGACCCAACAAGGGTAACTCAGTTGAGGCCAGAGGAAGAGGAACCAAGCCAAAAGGGGGTAACAAGGTTTACAGTTCTGCAATGGGAAGTTTTCTGAAGGAGCTTTATAACCAGCAAGGTCAGAGGTTAACCATACAGAAGATCCAGGGACCAAGCATACAGGAGCGTTCCTGGGCGACTGTCTCAGAGATTGGACTAAGGCATAACATCTGTTGCACTTGCTGTTGGATGAGGAGGTGAACAGGTCACAGCTTGGAGTGTCCCAGTGCTGAAAAATCTGAGCAGCAACCCTTAGATTCAGGGACCACTTATGAAGAAAAAGAAAGAATGTTCCTGCTCAAAGTGTCTCTTAAGATGCTGGATTTCCCCAGGATGTGTGTTGCAATCAGAAACAGAGTCAAAATTGCCCACTGCCACACCTCATGGCCTCCTGACAAAGCGGGTAAGTCCAGGTTTCCCCGTTTCTTCAGATACTATATTATGGAAATACTGTACATCTGGATGGAAATCCCTGCCTTGGGGAGAATGTCCTGAAAGGCCTAAAACATGAAGAGGACTGCCCTCATCTCCAAGACACTGATGTGAAAGTTGGCCTGTCACAGACCAAGTTCCCTATACTGTTCTCTCTTTTAATGCCCCCAACCCCATCCCAGCAGAGAGGTGTCCACTCTGACTGTAGCCTGACGGGGGGGTCTATATTATGTCCTTGAAAAGGCAGTTCAGTGAACAGCATTTACAACGAAAATGCTGGTTAGAGAACTGCTTACAGTGAGATTGCGGTAGAGTGAAGATCAGAGAAATTGCCCTTTCCCCACTGTAGTGCGATCTTGGAGCTGGTATATATAATTAGGGGGGGCAGCCCCCCACAACGAGTTCACTGACTGGCATTTTCGATGTAAAATGCCATTTGCTGAACTGCTTTTTAGAGGACATAATACAGACCCGCCTCAGGACGGGAAGAACAAATGGTCTGCAAGTGGACACGAGGAGATTTCAACCTCCAACTGATTTGGTCCAGAGAAACCTGTATCAGGGAAACTGGAAAATCCACTGGATGTGCCAAATGACTACTAGACCACCAGGGAGCAGTGTAGCACCCTCATGTGATACCTGGCTAAGGAATCTAAGCCAATGGCAGCTGCCATGTGGCCCAAAAGTCTGAGGAAAAGATATGCTCTAGACTTTTTGTAGACTAATAAAGAGATTGCCAGATCCCAAAGGTTCAATATTCTGGACTGCAGAAGCTTGGAAATCTGGAAGACCCTGTTCAAATGGAATCCTATAAATTCCAAAGCCTGAACTGGGTGAAGACTGGGCTTCTGGTAATTGATTGTGATCCCCAAGGAACTGCAAAGCTGGAGTAAGGGATCCTTGCCCTAGATTAGGGATGCTCTCATGGGGGCAGTTAGGAGCCAATCGCCCAGGTAAGTAAAGCCATAGAACCCCAGCAACCTCAGCCAAGGTGCTACAACTGCCACGCACTTGGTGAACACCCATGGGTTGTTGGTGAGACTGAATGTCAGTACTCCGAATTGATAATGATCAGTACCCAGACAGAACAGAACAGAAGTCTCCTGGATGGCCTTGCAATATTTATATGACAGCAGGCATCTGAGCTCAGAGCACATTTAGTCATCCTTCCTCAGCACAGGTAAGATGGACTGCACCATGACTATCTGGAACTTGGTCTGCTTCTCAAACTAATTCAGCTCAAATCCCATATCTGTCCCAAGTCCTTGTCATTCTTTGGAACCAAAAAGAACCTTGAGTGACCCTGGATACTCGGTCTGGTAAGACCTCTTGGATGACTTGACTTGCTCGCAGCTTCTGAATTTCAATGGCCACTGCTCTTCCCTGATGGGGTGGAATATCTGGAAGTCATCTGGGAGCTAGACAGGGAACTTGTGAAAATGGAACTGAATAGCCCACGGATATGGCTCTTAACACCCATGTATCTGAGGTGATGGCCTACCAAGCTTTCAGGTGTAGCACCAAAACCAACCCCTAACTGCCTCCAGAGTAGGGCAGCCAAGCAACTCTTCAGGGTCGCTGAAAGGGCCTCCTGGAGAAACCTACCCAGAAGCCCTGGTTCTGCAGACCAAGCCTGCCATGAGGGCAATGTCCATTGTGGTTACCCACCTACCGCACGAACCCTCAGATGCAGTCCCTTGAAAAGAATGTTGAGATTTCCTGAAGATACTTTTTCCTCCCTTCTGGTTCTGAGAAAAGGACTATGGATGGGGTAGCAAAATTAACTCTGTTTTTCCATCTTGCTCACTCCTGCTCAAGTGTCTTTAACCTTCAGACCGAACAGAGTCCATCAATCAAAAGGGATGTTAACAAAGGATGCCTTACAGCAGTCTGTAAAATTGCACAAACTCATTCAGGAGAGTGACACATAGCGATGCGTGTGCCAGCTGTGTGGGATGTACCATCAGCTGTACTGGAAAGCAGACACATGGGAAAAATATTTAAGGGTGGACAGCCAAGTCTCCAAAACCTTCTCAGTTTCTGGACACTGACTTTACTGCTCCTGACACTTCTGACACTGCCCCACTGAAGCCTGGTCAAGTGAGACAAATAATGCAACACCCTCAATACAAATGTGGCCGAGGTGTAAGCAAACTTTCCCAAGTGATTCAGTGCTGGAGACTATTTGACAGATGGACTGAGGAGCTCACCTTGGAAATGCCCTTTTTGGTGGCTGCAATCACCACAATAGTATCCACAATGCAAACCTTACCCAGTTAAGCCAATCTTTAAGGGGGGGGGGTGAGAATCTTCCCAGGCTTACTGGGGATTGGTTCCACCATATCAGGTTCCTTTCATTCCATCCCAGACACTAAATCGGTATGTGCATGGGCTCACCCCTACGGCCACTAAAAACAGACTCCCTCCAGAGAAGGGGTTTTAGCAGTCCTGCCCTGGTGCAGATGGCACTCCAAAAGGTCACCAAAGGAGACATCTTTGCTGGGGGATTTGGGGGACCCTTCTCTTTCTTCAAGGTCAGTGCCCTCAGTAAGGGACTCCTCGGGTGAGTCCCAATGCCTCCTCTTACACCGGCGTCTTCCCCAGAGACTTCCCACACCCAAGAAGCAGGAGGAGAAATGGAAGAGGTTGGGGGCCTTACTAGGAGGGCAATTTGGAAGCCATCCAGAGGACCAGTCATAGGCACAGATGTGGAATGGGGGGGGGGGTCACCGTCGCACTAAAACACTCCCACTCCTGAAAGGAGAACATCCTCTCTACAATGTTGAGTGTACAGGTGGAGGGAGGTCGTCCTGACCCAGAGGCCCTGGGCTCCAAAGACACAAAGGAGGCACCAGAATCATGACTCATTCTGCCCTGGCGCCACACTGAGGCCGGGCCCAAGCTATCAAAAGCAGCAGTCTTAAGAGGGACGGACATCCCCAAAATGGGAATCAAACCAGTCCTGCCGACTCCTGCTATGACCTGTCGAACCTGGGGTTTGCAGTGCTCCAGCTTAGCCAGCATCAAGGAAACCAAGGCTGGGACCAGGTTTGATATTGGCCAGGCTGTCAGCTCCAGACCTAGAGAACAGAAAGAGACTGGCTTCAGAGATCTCAAATTTGAAGGGCCCAAGCGACAAAAGCCAAGGCACTTGAGTGAGGGCGCAGCTCCAAAGGGATAAGGCCTAACTCCCTCTGTGCCTGCAAGAAGGACTGCATCACCTGCTTCAAATCCAATGTCTTAAGACTTTCCACAGACTGAGATCATCTAACAGAAGAGGAAACCTATGGGGCCTTGGATGACAGCCGAAGGGGCAATGGCACCAGCCTACTGGTCCAAGTCCGGGAAGCTCCGATCAAAGTCAGCGAAGGGAAGACTTGGGAGAAAACTTCCTTGGTGTTGAGGGCAAAAGGGAGGAGTGACAGTCTGCCTCAAAAAAACCCACTACACAAAAAAGGGCCCAGAACACCGACAGTTGGGTAAGGTTCTTTCCCAGAGACAGCAGCCAAAGGGGAATGACTCTGATGCAAAGGGATGAACATCAGCACTGAGACTTCGGCCCTGAAGGTGATCAGCTCTGAGATGTCATGGCCAATGACAGAGCAAGGTTGCCAGGAGATCTGAAGGTCTTCGGACTTTTGGATACATCTGACCAGGAGCAGAAGCAGCCAGAGCTGACTGCTTATGATCTGGCTTAGAAGGCTTTCGATTCTTGGAATGCTTGTGACCTGCCTTATTGCCTTTACTGGAGAAGGCAGAGGAAAAATCCCTGGAAGGAAAACCTTGGAGAATGAGCTTACCCTACTCTCTGACCGCCTGAAAGCTGAAGCCCTCACAAATCCCACAAGGGGACTCCAGATTAGCAGGCCTATATTATTTCATCGAACCTCTGTTCATTGAACAAAACCCTTAAAATGTTCAGTTCAGCGAACGTTCATGCCAATGATTGTGTTACACAAGACAATGAACTACCTCCCCAACATTTCCCTGTCACACACATTGTAAGAGAGTAGTATGAAGTTATCATGGTTTCTCTCAGTTGTCGATGTCTGATCCTAATGCTGTTTATATTGATACTTTCTAATTCTCTCTTATATTTGTATGTTACTATTGTCGCCTCACAATTAGACGTTGCCCGTTCCATCCTCAGAGCGTCTTGTGTGTGTCGATATATCTGAATGGGCGTTCCTTCGTTGAAGGTTGGGCGTTAGGTCCGGCAAGCCAGCACGTGAAAGTCTACTGCCAATCATTAGCAGACCGGAGTTCTGCTGAGGCGA
>NC_056748.1:769756274-769883774 GCF_019279795.1 Protopterus annectens
AAAGACCATTATGTATTATAATTTATATTAAATATTTCACACCTTATAAAACAGCATTTTCTATTTAAAATTTACTTTGCTCTTGGAGCTTACTTCTTTTTATGAACTACTATATACAAACAGAAAAAAATAAATCACCTGAATGACAAATGTCTTGTCTCCAAACCCTGGTGTCATTCCAAGTACACTCATATAGGAGGCTTCATTAATGAAATTTTCAATCCCATGGAAAACACCTCGACCAGTGGCAGAAATTCTTCCATGGATACCACCCTGGCTGATGGGTTTACCAGTTACGCAAGCATGTGCATTGATATCCTGTGAACAAAACATGCATACATTTTAGGACAATTTAGTACCCAAAACTGGCAAGCATTTTAAATACCCATCATCTAGCAAAACCTAAAAACAAGATTATCCAGTTCCAAAGCATTAAAAATATGCAGAAATTCATCATAACAAAAAACCTGACAGAAAAAAGAAGTCTTAAAATCTAACTTGGCTACTGCAATTCTACATCTAGCTATGGGAAACTAACCTCAACTGTCTTGTCCGTACTCCCATGCTAGGTACCCCTAAACCTTTTGAATCATTTTAGCACCTACTACCCATTCTGCAAGTTCAATCCACTTGGCTATGATTCTCTTGATGAAAATGTACTTTTTTCATACCAAAAATTAAATGGGTTCCTTTAATCCTGTAAAAAGGTCCTTTCCGATCTAACATGGTCTATCCATCCAGCCTACTTCCATTACAATTTCCCTATAATGCCCTGCACGTTTCTCATATTTCAAGTAAAAAAGTCAACCTTCCTGAGCTCTCCTTCACAATGGCTATTCAGCTCATTGGGATATCACCGCCACAAAAAAAGTACTCTTACTTCATTTACATATGAATAAACAGCTGCAAAACGTTAACACATTTTTCTCAAACTTTCAAAACTGCCTTTAATGGCTTGGGACAAACTGTAATCTTTGATAAATGTAAATGAGAATTAATAAAACACTGTGTATATTATTATAAATGCACTTTGGAACTTCTCCTTGGGACTCCTGTAAAAGCATAACTGTTCAACATGGTCCACTAGTTAATCGAAAGTGAAATAAATTTCTACATCCCCCTCACCATCTTGGTTTGCCCTTCCTTGTACCACCTCTACCACTGTGACTTCATTCTTGGATTAAGAACTTTTGTAATGAACACAGTAGTCCACACCAGCCCTAGGACAGAAGGGCATTGGGACATTCTGAACATTTGCAGATGCACACTAACCTTTGATTTGCCCTTATTGTCACCCTTCTGCTGTCAGCCTGATGGTTCATACCTAGTCTATGACTACTCAAGTCTTCCTGCTATTGTTTTTTGGACTGCTCCACCATTGCAGACATACTGCATCATAAGGCTAGGTTTTCAAGTATATTGCTAGGCACTTTGAGAAGCTGAAATGCAGCTGCCTCTTCTTGGACCCACGTCTCGCAGCCTCTTCACATAACTGTCAGCAAGCGTGCACCCCAGTAAGACAGTGATGCCCCATACCTGTTGCTCTCTGTAAAGGCCAATCCAGTCTTCAATGATGAGTGAGGTCAGAGATGAAAACAAACTGGTCTGGACCTAGGACCAGTGTCAGTGAACATCACTTCTCACCAGTCTTATCCAAAGTATTCCCCTAATTTCACCTCTTGCACTCTGACTCTGATCACTACACCACCCACATATGCATGTGCCAGTTTTTAACATTTTGTTGAGCTTTCTGCTGCTCGTCTGGCTACTCTGCTATGCTATGCAGTGTCAAGCACTCCAATGTCAGTGTCACAAAAAAAAAAAAAAAGAAGTTGTGTCTTACCATAACGTTCCATTTGTATTGTAGATCTTTGTTCATTCTTTACAGATAGGATCTCGGTTTCGTCCTCGGAACCAATACGGCCATTTCCCAGCTCGTGCAAGCCAAAAACTCTCGGTTAAGAACCTACCCACAAAGACCCTCTCCTAGTTACTCCAGACTGACTTTGCCGGCCCTAGATAAAAGATGTAGTAATAGAAAAAATAGTAGGAGGCTCTGGGCCAGATTCAGGAAGGCTTACACGGAGTTCAAGAGTAGTGTAAGCCTCCGTGTAAGCCTCCTGATTCAGGAACAGCCCAAATCTCCGTGTAAGAGACAGCTAACACGTCTCTTACACGGACTGGGCGTGGAAATGCTCAATACCTCATTTGCAGCTCCAAGATATGCAAATGAGGTATTTGAGCGATCTACGAAGCCAAAACCAGTCCGTGTAACGGACATGTTAGCTGCAGAAATGTACTCAGCTGACAACTTGAGTACATTTCTGCAAAATTAAAAACGGAGCTATGTCAGCTCCAAATAAAGGGTGCATATGTTTCATTAAGCATGCCAATGGCCAAATATGTGGCCATTGGCATGAAAAAGTGTTGCAAAAATAAGTTGTATAACTTTTTTTTTTTCCACGGGATTTCTGGGTTTAACTGCAGCACACACCCGCGCAAACGGGGTGCGCTACCTAAAACTGAAAACCGAAGCTTATAAACCCACAATTGTGGGATTTATGTATTACATTGAATGTCAATGGAGGGACTTGCAGACCAAAAACAATATGGCCTCCGTGTAGTGGTTGTCAAGGGGGGGAAGCTCCGTGTAAGACATGTAACTAGCCATTACTAGGCAATCCTATGTAAATGAGGGTTACAATACTGAATCACACTGCCACATAGGTAATGAGCACTTTCTGAGTAGTGTAAGACTTAGAGAAGGGGGAGGAACAGAGTAAGAGGTAGGTGACATCACGGGGGGGAAGGATAGAAAGAAATGTACCAGATTGGAGGGCAATGTAAGGTAACAGATGACAGACAGACATCAGGGAGGGAGGTGTGTCTCAACAGAACACTAGGAAAGTCAAGAAATTGAGGGTATACGCTATCCCTACATTCAAACTTTCTTGATATACGTGCATGCACGCGCGCGTGTAAGGCAGGTTTAACATGTGGGAGCGTGTTGCAAACTGTTTACAACGGTTTGCGCGGGCATGCACGTGTTGAAGGCAGTGTGCGCGCGTTTTAACATAAATCACACCGTGTAAGGATGTGTGCGGGCGTGTAACACCGTGTAGGGATGTGTGCGCGCGTTTAAGTAACTGTGAGCGTGTTTAAGCTGGTGTGCACATTGCTCCCCCTCAGGAAACAGAGAGGAAACAGGAAACAATTAAAATACATGGAAACTGACAGAAGCTACTACTAGAGTTAATTGGTGGAAACAATTAGAAGCAGGCAATTACACAAGCAGACTAGAAGCCCAACCCAGCACTTAAAACACAACAAAGAGCAGTGCAGGCTGTTTCTCACAAGAGATACTGCCAGAAACTAAGCTATCAGAATTGAAAACTGAAAAAAGCTGAACTCAGAGCAGAAATGCTAGGGGCTGCCATGGCTATTATAATCAGGCATAGGCGAATTGCTGAGGGTGGTGACAATGCAGACGCTGACAGACAACCCAGAGTGAGAAGAAGGAGAAGAGTATACAGGCCCAGGGTCACCTACCATGGGTTACATGAACTGGAGATAGTAGAGCGCTACAGAGTGGAAAGAGACCTTCTGCAGCAGATTGTTGAGCTGTGCAGGCCACATCTCACACACAGAACCAACAGAGGGGAACCCATCCCAGTAGAAACCAAGGTATGTGTTGGCCTAAGAATACTAGCAACAGGTACCTTCCAGAGACCAACTGGTGATATGATGGGGATATCACAGGCATCAGCCTCCAGAGTACTGCACCAGTTCCTGGATGCCATGTCACCACATGTCAGTGATCATATATATGTCCCTAATGACCGTGAGGTTGTGGCCAGCAATATGCGTCTCTTCCAGCAAATAGCGGGATACCCTGAGGTGCTGGGTGCAATAGACTGCACGCACATACGCATCAAAGCACCAGCCGGTGAGCGGGGTAGAGCCTACATTAACCGCAAGGGATACCCCTCCATCAACTGCCAGGTCATGTGTGATGCCCAGGGCATAATAATGAATGTGTGTGCTGGCTGCCCTGGGAGATACCACGATTCCTACATCTGGCATCTGACGCAGCTGTACCAATCATTTGCCAATGGGGACTTCCCACACGGACACCTAGTGGGGGATGCAGGTTATGCACTTGAGCCGTGGCTGATGACACCCATCAGAAATGCACACACACCTGAACAGGAACGCCATAATGAGGCACACGCACAAACACGTAATATCATAGAGCGTGTGTTTGGGCTGCTCAAGTCACGGTTCCGGTGTCTGGACACGTCTGGTGGAGCTTTGCAGTACACACCAACTACATGTACCTAAATGATCATGATATGTGCTATGCTACATAATATGATCCTGCGGAAACAGCTGCAGCAGGACCAGCACAGGGCTGGGCCAAACATCCCCACCATTGCCAAGGCCACCACAGGCAGGGGTGACTCGGAGGAGGAACAACCTGACCTAGTCCCAGTAGGCAGAAGGAGGCGTGCCCAGTATGCCCTGGCCTTGGCAAAGAGGCAACGATAGCACATACGCTTGGTCAGTAGGAACACTGGGACTGATACCCGCTCTGACTCACTCATACAGTAACAGGGATGCCTAACATGACACAACCTGCTTCCAAACGTACAGGGAGTGTAGTATGTGTATCCGACAGAGGTGGCCCTGCAGCACCACCTGAGGCATGAATGCCATGTGTTAAGTAATGTAATATCATGTACAATATGCACACCTGAGGACCCCAACTAACATCCATATCCACGCATATGACCCTGCGGAAACAGCTGCACGTCATACAGTGATGTACATGTGCAAAAACATGGAACAAGATACAAAATGAGGGTGACTAGCAATAAATAGCATGGATAACCACACACCCATGTTTGTACCACAACAAGAAGCAACATGGAATAGCCATGGTCAAAACCAATGGCTAAAACCGACTACTACTATATAGCTTGCTGCAGACCACTGTCCTAATAGCAGGAACTGCCCCAGGCCTATGTCCATAGGTTCATAGGTTCATACTAGGCTATCTGCCCTAGGGCATTAATAAGCCTAGCCCAGAGTTTTGTGGCTTCTGCCACCCCTGCAAGTTGATGGATAATATGCCCATTATTTTGCTGTGCCTCTGTCAAGCAGTGATACTGAGGTTATCCCTGGGGTATACCTGCAATCTCCCATCCATTGGTCAAGATCTCACTTGAACAAAGCCAGTGAGGTGCTCAACCTCACATGTACCAGGATGTTGTTCCACAGCATATGGACTCTCTGGGTGATGAATCTGTCCCTCCAGCACATCCTATTAATATCTGTGTTGAGGTTTAGGTCTCCTGCCCTTGTAGTTCTGATGGATGTAGAGGTCTTGAGGTGAAGCATGTTCATTAATTCTGGGTTGGACATAGCCTTGTATGTCAGGCACAGGTCACCTCTGAACAGACGGTAAGCGACTGAATACAGCTGGAATTCCTTCAGTCGGGCAGCATAAGAAATATGTTTGAGACCCTTTCACCTCCTGTCGAGGAATTTGTGGGCCCATCCAATCTGAATGGGGCATTGTATGCAATCATTGGTCTGATGAGTGATGAGTACAGGGGAACAATGACCTCCCTTGATCTAGATGTGAATCACTGCATGATGAGGTGGCCAATGTAGAAGGCCTTCCAAACTACCCTGGCAATGTGAGTGTCAAACAAATGGTCACTGTCAACCTGGGTGCCCAGGTCCCTGATAACCTCCGTTGTGCTTAGAGGATTGCCACCTAGATGGGAAGTAGTGGTAACCTTGTTCTTCCTGAAGGGTATGGCTATGCATTGTTTAGTGTTTAATGTAAGGCCATGGCTGTGGCAACAGTTATCCGTGTCTATGAGACCCTTCTGAAGGATGTCTGTGTCAGATGGGTTTCCAACTATGCTTCCCAGTTTGCAGTCATCTTCAAACTTTGTCAGCCATAATCCTCCTGTGTTTGCTTGTACTTCTGAAAAGTAGATACTGAACAAATGTGGGCCCAGGACTGAGCCCTGTGGGACACCACTTGTGACAGCTCTGGAGTGTGAACTGGCACCAGCAACTTTGACCCTGTGTGTTCCGTCACTTAGCCAGTTTGCAACCCATGCTGTGATGTATGGGTTCACAATTAAGCTGGTGATGTTTTCAATGATACCTGAGTGGGGTATTGTGTCGAAAGCCTTTGCCAGGTCAAGGTAGGCTGTGTGGACTGCCTTGCCCACGGCAATGGCCTGGGTGACTGTTTTGAAAAAGTCAACCAAGTTTAAAAGGCATGATCTGCCCTTGACAAAGCCAAACTGGATTGGATCCAATGTCTGCAAGTCCCCTATGTCTTCATTTAGAATTCCCATTATGATCCTCTCCATAGCTTAGCAGAACAGGCTTGTCAAGCTGATGGGATGGTAGTTTCCGGGGTTGGTGGAGGTACCTCCTTTGTGAAGTGGGTCCACCATTGCTGTATGCCACTCCTTGGGAACATATCCTGAGATGAGGCTAAGATTAAACAGCTGCCCTAACTGCGGGTGTAATTACTCATTGAGTTAATGGAGCACACAACTGGGGACACCATCTGGTCCCATGGATAAAGTGTTTTCTGCCTTGGATTGAGCAGTTCCCACCCCAGCAGTGGAGATGTTTGGGGGGCTACAATCCTCTGGTGTACATACCCCTCCAGTTGGAAATCTGCACTGAACCTGTCAGCCAGTATGTTGCCAATGTCTGTAGGTGCAGTGATATCAACATCATTCCGAACTAAGTCTGAGCATATCTGGGAGTTCCCTCCAAGGTTTCAAACATAGGTAAAAAAGGCCTCATGATTGTCCCTGGAGTCCTGAGTGGGTTTACTCTCAAAACATGCCTCGGATGATTTTACTCACAATGAGCAGGGGTGTCTTCCCTCCTACGGATTACGGTCTATCTCGTAGTAGCTCCTTCCTTGTGTTGTACAGCTTGTTTATGGCTAGGGTCCACCAGACTGGATGTTTGCCTGTGGTACAAAGAGTCTTTTTTTTTTGGGATTGCCTGATCCATGCAGTCCTGGAGGTGCTGGTAGAAGGCATTTCTAAGTGATACAGTGGCTTGGGTAATGGTGTCCGCTGGCCTGGGGGCCTTGAAAGAGACCACACTAGTCCTCAGAAATGTGAAGTCGGCATTTGAGAAGGTCTTCACTGTTTCTTTTCCCATCTGGGGTGTGGGTGGGATGTGGACTCCCACTGAGAGTAGTCCAGGATCTGATCTCACCAATGATGGGTATACGTCTGGTGTTGAACAGTGTGACCCCATGTTCGTGATGATGTGTTCTAGTATGTTGCCTCCACTTTTTTGGATTGGGACCAGTTGTTCCATGGCATTTCAGTGTATGAACTCTTGGAACCTTTGTGTTAGAGTGTTGTGGCATGATTAGTGATCCCAGTCTATATCTGGATAGTTGGAATCACTCAGTAGGATGGTGTTTGGAGATACATTTATCCCCTTCAGTGTTTGCAGGATAGCTGTGTGAGGTACCTGAGTTTGAGCGGGTGGCATGTAACATGCTACAAACTGCAGAGCAGTCTTGCCTACGGTCACTGGCACCTGGATGGTCTCCGATGCATCGTGTGTTGCCACCAACCATGAGGTGAGGGTGTCCTTGATGAATATGGACACCCACCATCCTTCTTGGTGTTGTCGGGATGCTGGTGCCGGAATGCATGATATGAGGTAACACCCGATAGTGCCGGGGTGCTGTCAGAAGCTGTGAACCAGGTTTCAGGCACAGCACAGACATCAATGTGCTACATACTGAGAAGGGCATAGAGTGTGTGCAGCTTGAGGTTGAGACCTTGGGCATTGAGCAGCATTACCCTTAGTGTCTTTCCTTTACTGTGTTCTAGGGTGGTAGGTGTAGAATCTGAATCTTGCATAAAAAAGGCACAATGGGGGTGGCAAGAACATCAT
Source organism: Protopterus annectens (assembly GCF_019279795.1). Lineage (NCBI taxonomy): Eukaryota > Metazoa > Chordata > Ceratodontiformes > Protopteridae > Protopterus > Protopterus annectens. The sequence goes on from NC_056748.1 coordinate 769,764,240, forward strand.
CTGAAATCCGGAAGCCCAGGGGTGACAGGTGCAAGCCGTCCCTTGCAAATCACCGTGGCCTGTCCAGCATGTCATCCCAGGCAGACAGACATTGGACCCCCTTAGAATGACACCATAGTCTAAGCAAAATATTACAGCTGATAATCTTGTCTCTGTTTATGTGGCATCATACTTGGTGAAGGTAGGATACTGCCGAAGGTCAGGGTCATACCTGCCTGGCCTACATAATCAGAGGGATCCTCTATGTCTCTTTCCATGTAGTCCAGGGAGGTACATCTCAGGTCGTTCACACCAGCATGAATTATGACTGGGTCAGACCTGTACTTGCAGTTTAGTGACCTGAGTGCTTGCATTATGTGGTGGATTCCAGTGCCCGATAGGCAGCTTACTGTGACCTCCTCTGTACCTGATCTGGTGAGTGGGACATCAGTGTGTCTGACTATGGAGTCACATATGACAAGTGTGTCTGGCATTGTGTTTGGCCTTAAGGGCTGTGACTGTTTGGCACACCGACTCTGTGGTCAATGTGTTGCATGTGCTGTGCCCTGTGGAGGCAGTTGTGTGAGTGTCTGCTGTGGTGGCCACTGCCATTCTGGTAGACTTCTGATCAGAGCCTCCTAGTTTGTCTCTGTGTGTCTATGTGTATGATCTTAAGTTGTGACAGTGACATGTGAGACTGGATTTGTGATGTGTGTGGTTAGCTTCACCTTCTCTCTGGTCTTGCTAGTCCTATGTTGAGAGAGCTCAGCCTCCACTTTGGCTATATAGTTGCATCTCTCACATGTATGTGTGTTTTATGGCAGAAGGAGAGGGTTGTCAGTGTACATGAGGCAAGTGTAACAGTGCCTCAATATTCCCAGGTTCACCAGCTGAGCAGGAGAGGACACTAGCAACTGATCCCTAGACATGCTAGAAGGAATAGACAAAACAATGTTGGAATACAGGGAGATATCAAGCCCCCCAAGCCACATCATACTGTTTGATTGACAATAGCTACACATACACCGGTGTTTCATAGTGTCATAGTCTACTACTAGGCTATCTGCCCTAGTGCATGTATAAGCCTAGCCATAGTGATGTGGCTATTGCCACCCCTTATAGTGGTAATAAGTGTACAGAATTGATTCTGAATATTGTGCCTCTGACTTAGTAGTGACACATTATGACCCCCTTACGTAACTGAATAACATGACTGTGTCCCTGTCTAGTCTGTGCCTCCGTCTCATATGCAGTTGTCCAGATGTCTCCTGAAGAGAGTCAGTGAGGGACTCTGTCAAACATGAACTGGGATACTCTGCTAGAGTGTGAGATGCCTCTGAGTTATGACTCTGTCCCTCCAGCATGTCCTATACATGTATGTGCTGAGGTTCAAATACTCAGCTCTCATGGCTCTGGTGGATTTGGATTGCTTGCAGTGGAGCATGTCCACCAAATCCTGATTGGACATGGTCTTGTATGTCAGGCATAGGTCACCTGCAAGTATGCGGTATGACACTGAACAAAGCTGGACTTCCTCTATTCTGGAAGCATATGACATGTGTTGAAGAACCCTGATCTTCATGGTAGGTACTTTTCGGTGCAAAGGTGCAAAAGGCAGGATCTGCCCTGTACAAAGCTGAACTAGGTGGGAACAAGGGTCCGTAGGTCAGTAATGTGTCTGTGTAAGAGCTCCATGACTCCTCCCATATCTTTGCAGACAAGGCTGGTTAAGCTTGTGTGGTGGTAGTTGCCATGGTCTGTGGAGGCATCTCCTTTGTGGAGTGGGACCACTGTTGCCGTATGCCAGTGTTCAGGTACATATCCTGTAGCAAGACTAAGGTTAAATAGCAGTTGTATATATGGGTCCAGCCCCTTCTGGAGTTCACATAGCATGCAACTGGAGATACCAGCAGGTCCCATGGATGCTGTGTACTTGTCTTTGCTGAGTGTGGCTCTCACATGGACATCCAAGATGACAGTGAGATTACATACAGCAGTGATAACTATCTTGTTTTGGGGGTGAGGGAGGGGGTAAATCGCACTGAAGCTGTCCGCCGGAATGTTGCCAATATCTGTCAGGTCACTGGAATATATGTTGTTGTGTACCAACTCTGAGCATATCTGAGGGTTCACAACCAGGTGTCTGACATAACTGAAGAAAGCAGTGTGGTTACCTTCATTGTCTTTGGTGATTTATGTCCCCATGTTGAGCTTGCATGTCTTTATGAGATGCTGATCACAGCTGTCTTCCCTTTTGGAGATGTAGCTCTGTCTTGCATTAGTAACCCTCATCTGTCATACAGTTTGTTTATGGCTGGGGTCCACCAGACAGGACACTTTCCCTTTGGGGAGAGGGTCCTGTTTTCAGTTGTGATTGTATGGTCCATGCTGTCTGACATCTAGCTAAGGGGAGGTCATTCTGGTTCTGCAGTTATCTTTCATCAGCATTAGAAATGACCACAACAGCCCCTGTGGGGTGTACCTCATGCACACACATCCAGCACCTGTAAAGTCCACAACAGTACCTCACCAGGAGTATGACAGAGCTGGAACACATGTAATGTGTAGTCTGATTAAACAGAGTGCAGCTACACACACTGCCATGCTGTCCACCCAGATGCAAGCTGTGCCTGATGTAGAAAGCCATGTCCAAGCTGGAATCAATGCACATGCTGCACCTTGTACAATCTGAATGGCAGGGAGCTATGCACATGAGGGACCTGAACCCCAGCACTGACATATATAGGACAGGCTGTACTGCATTATCCAAAACACAGAAGCCACCCCCACACGAGTAAACTACCAGTACAGGTTGTCCATAGAGACACTGGTTGAGTCCCCTCAACAGGAATCCTAATGAGTGGATGGGAGATGGGAGGTTTACCCTGGGTATCAATGTTATGTCACAGGTAGACAGAGGCACAGTATACTAAACAAGACATATGACATGGCAAACTACGCTTACAATGTGTTGATGGACAAACACACTCTCCGACTAGCATTAGGTCAAGATACCTCTTGAACACAGCCAGCAAGGTGCTCTGCCTCAAATGGACCAGGATTGTATTCCACAGCATAGGAGTCTCCGAGTGATAACTCCATCCCTCCAACATGTCCAACATACATCCCTGCTAAGGTGTAAGTCACCTGCACTAGTGGTTCAGGTGGATCTTCTGAGTCTGAGGTGGAGCATGTCCATTAATCTCTGTTTGGACATGGCCTCGCATGTCAGGCACATGTCACCTCTAAGCAGACGGTATGTGAGTGAATAGAGTGCGAGTGTCTTCAATCTGGCAGCATATGACAGCTGTTGGGGTTCCTTGATCCTTTAGGTGGGGGACAGTCAGGGTGTCTCCAATTGCTGCAGATGTTGGGTGAGATACAGCCAGAATAGGGCATTCGACTCGATCACCGGTCTGATAAGTGAAGAGTACAGGGGAACAATGACCCACTAGATCTGGATGTGAATCCCATCCTGATCAGGTGGGCAATGTAGAAGGTCTTCCTAGCCACTTTAGCAATGTGAGTCTCAGAAGAACGGCGACTGTCAACCTGGGTCCCCAGGTCCATGATAACCTCATCTGTGCTTAGAGGATTGCCACCTATATGGTAGCTTGGGGTCACCTTGCTTTTCCTGAAGGGTATGTCTACACATGTTGTGCACTTTGACTTCAGGCCATGGCCCTGGCACCAGCTATCAGTTACTGTGAGTCCCTTCTGAAGGATATCTGTGTGTGATGCACTGTCCACTATGGTGCCCAGTGTGCAGTCATCTGCTAACATTGTCATCCCTCCCATGTTGGCCTGTACTTCTGGGAAGTACATGACAAACAATGGGGGCCAAGGACTGAGCCCTGTGTGACACCACCTGTGACCAGCTTGGAGTCTAACATAGTGCCAGCAACTCTAACCCTGTGGGTCCCGTCCTTAAGCCAGTTTGCAACCCATCTTGTGACATATGGGTTTACATTTCAGTTGTTAGGGTTTCCACAATAACTGAGTGGGGTATTGTGTTGAAAGTGTTTGCAAGGCCAAGGTAGGCTGTATGGACTGCCTTTCCCCAACAATGGCCTAAGTGACCAATTTGAAGATGTCAACCCAGTACAAAAGGCATGATCTGCCCCTGACCAAGCCAAAATGGGATGGGTACAATGTCTGCATGTCCCCTATATCTTTGTTTATGAGCTCAATTATGATCCTCTCCATAGATTTGCAGACTACACTTGTTAAGCTTATGGGGCAGCAATTACCAGGGTCTGTAGAGGCACTGCCTTTGTGCAGATGTGCACAACTGGACCCTAACCAGGCTGTTGTGCACACTATGGAAATGTAAAGCAGTGATAGGACTAAAGCCCAGGATACTGACCACCACAGTGAAAGTACTGAAACACTACACTAGACAGTGCTACAGTGTTAGGTCAGTATGAACGGATGTTGACAATTGTGTGCAAAGTATCCCATGCGAAACCTGCAGGCACAGTATACTCCCTGTTTTGTTCACACAAAAAGCATTTGGACAGTAACTACACAACATGGCACAGAACACACAACCATAAACTGGAGGTATTTGTTGAAGGTCACACTCATCCACAAATGTGATGGGCTGCAGAGTTCAACATATGTAAAGCCCACACTGGGCATGCTCACACACTTAGATAAATGAGACATCTTTCACACAACATGCCATGGGAAGGCTGAACTGGGCATGCTCACACACTTGGTCCAAATTTTACTCCTAGCAAATGTGAAAACACACCAGAGGATGCTCATCCCCCTTTCTAGACACTGATCATGTAAGCACCCTATAAGTTTATCGGAGAAAAGGATTCTCTCAGTAATCTGAATAGCGCGCCGTGCTAATGCGTCCGTCTGTAGTGTCCTAACATAGTTAGGTTGGGGTTTGAATCCAGCAAGTGGCAAGTGTGTGTGAAGGGGGGTAAGTGTGTGTGTATGAAAGAAACATCCCTTTTGGCAACTGGGAAAACACACCACAGGATGATCATTCCACTTTCTAAACTCTGATGATGTCAGCACCCTATAAGTATATCAGGGGAAAGGAAATCCCCCAGTAATGCGAATAGCGCGCTGTGCTAATGCGTCCGTCTGTAGTGTCATAACATAGTTAGGTAGGGGTTTGAATCCAGCAGGTGGCAAGTGTGTGTGAAGGGGGGTAAGTGTGTGTAAGTGTGTATGAAAGAAACATCCCTTTTGGCAACTGGGAAAACACACCACAGGATGATCATTCCACTTTCTAAACTCTGATGTCAGCACCCTATAAGTATATCAGGGGAAAGGAAATCCTCCAGTAATGCGAATAGCGGGCTGTGCTAATGCGTCCGTCTCTAGTGTCATAACATAGTTAGGTAGGGGTTTGAATCCAGCAGGTGGCAAGTGTGTGTGAAGGGGGGTAAGTGTGTGTAAGTGTGTATGAAAGAAACATCCCGTTTGGCAACTGGGAAAACACACCACAGGATGATCATTCCACTTTCTAAACTCTGATGATGTCAGCACCCTATAAGTATATCAGGGGAAAGGAAATCCCCCAGTAATGCAAATAGCGCGCTGTGCTAATGCGTCCGTCTCTAGTGTCATAACATAGTTAGGTAGGGGTTTGAATCCAGCAGGTGGCAAGTGTGTGTGAAGGGGGTAAGTGTGTGTGTAAGTGTGTATGAAAGAAACATCCCTTTTGGCAACTGGGAAAACACACCACAGGATGATCATTCCACTTTCTAAACTCTGATGATGTCAGCACCCTATGGGGAAAGGAAATCCCCCAGTAATGCAAATAGTGAGCAGTGCTAATGCGTCCGTCTCTAGTGTCATAACATAGCTAGGTAGGGGTTTGAATCCAGCAGGTGGCAAGTGTGTGTGAAGGGGGTAAGTGTGTGTAAGTGTGTATGAAAGAAACATCCCTTTGGCAACTGGGAAAACACACCACAGGATGATCATTCCACTTTCTAAACTCTGATGATGTCAGCACCCTATAAGTATATCAGGGGAAAGGAAATCCCCCAGTAATGCGAATAGCGCGCTGTGCTAATGCGTCCGTCTCTAGTGTCATAACATAGTTAGGTAGGGGTTTGAATCCAGCAGGTGGCAAGTGTGTGTGAAGGGGGTAAGTGTGTGTGTAAGTGTGTATGAAAGAAACATCCCTTTTGGCAACTGGGAAAACACACCACAGGATGATCATTCCACTTTCTAAACTCTGATGATGTCAGCACCCTATAAGTATATCAGGGAAAGGAAATCCCCAGTAATGCGAATAGCGCTGTGCTAATGTCCGTCTCTAGTGTCATAACATAGTTAGGTAGGGGTTTGAATCCAGCAGGTGGCAAGTGTGTGTGAAGGGGTAAGTGTGTGTAAGTGTGTATGAAAGAAACATCCCTTTTGGCAACTGGGAAAACACACCACAGGATGATCATTCCACTTTCTAAACTCTGATGATGTCAGCACCCTATAAGTATATCAGGGGAAAAGAAATCCCCAGTAATGCGAATAGCGCGCTGTGCTAATGCGTCCGTCTCTAGTGTCATAACATAGTTAGGTAGGGGTTTGAATCCAGCAGGTGGCAAGTGTGTGTGAAGGGGGGTAAGTGTGTATGATTGATCTATCCCTTTTGGCAACTGGGAAAACACACTACAGGATGCACATACCCCTTTCTAAACGATATCACAATTATGTATGGCTTTTGATTACAGACATGCCACGTGTGTTGTGCACACAGAGAATGCCCATGTGTGTGGGTTGTCCCTCACAATAATGCATGACATTGATTACACCGGATATGGCAATGCACACATGATGTATGTGTGCGCCAAATACACATATGTACCTGTGACTTTCAATAGTTACCATGTGTGATGCCTGCCACATGTGAATACATGGTATTTGCACAGGGTAACATTATGACCGTGGTCTTCTGTGCAGGTGCTGCATGTGAGATGTGTATATACAGTGTGAGATGTAGATGCTATCAGCCTAGTAGTGAGGGATGCACACCTGGTCTGGGGCATAAAGTCTACATGTTGTTGATGTACAGGAGCTGCATGTTCTCACCTGTTGTGGGAGTGGTAAGACAGTATTCCATAGCAATGCAGTGACTGCATGCTAAGAACCATTCAGCTAGGGTGTTGTAGCTACACTTATTCATTAGCATTCAGTAATTTGTCGGAATCCCTGGTGAGGGTCTGATGCCAACCAAGGTCAGGGGTCTACCAGCCTGTGTCATTTGCTCAGTGATCCCTTCCATGTTCCCTATCATGTATCCCAGTGAGCGACATCCCACATCAGCTGTGGTGGCATGGACAATATGTGTCCATGCATCTGACTGACTTGTATGTTGTTGTTACAGTTTGGCCATGTGTTTCCATCTCATACATGTGATGTACATCAATGGGTAGGGGATAGGGTTGACTGTGTACATGTGGCAGCTGTGACATTACTACATGACACACATATTCCACAACTGTACCATAGAGGTGACTGACAACTGACCTTTGCACATGCTACCGGAGTATTGAGATTACATTGGTGATTGACAGCACATAGGGCCAATGGTGAAAAAGAGACATAGGTCCATAGGTTCGTATAGGGATATCTGCCCAGGGCATGTATCCACCTAGCCAGAATGTGTGTGCCTTTCAACATGCATTGTGAATCTGTCTTGCTATGCCCTTTTCCAAGGTTAGTATACTGTGCCTCTTTCTCACAGTGACACATAAGTGATACCCAGGGTAACCCTACAATGTCACATCCAGTCATTAATATCACTCTTGAAGATAGTCACTGAGTCAGTCTGCCTAACCTCTATTGGGATAATAATCAGGAATGAAGGGAGCCTGTGAGTTGTGAATGTGCCCTCCAGCATGTCCTATGTATATCACTCCTGAGGTTCAAGTATTTCCAGCGTGTATCCTGGTGGGATCTGGATATTCTGAGATGCAGCATGGCCATTAAGTGAGGGTATGAACTGGCCTTCTATGTCAGGCACAGATTGCCTATGAAGAGGCAGTATGTCACTGAGTAGAGCTGCTGCTACTTTAACCAGTCAGTATGTGGCATCTGTTTGAGCACTTTGATCCCCTTGTCGAGGTACATATGTGGTAGCTCCAGTTGCTGCAGGTGTCTGGTAAGGTGCATGCCGACAGGTTCATCAGTCAATTATGGGCATGATGAGGGATGAGTAAAGGGGCACAATGTCCTCCCCTGGCCTACATGTGGATCCCATGATGATGTGGCCCATATAACATGCTTACCTAACCACTTTGTCCATGTTGTTGTCAAATGGTAGAATGCTATCAACCTGCGTACCCCAAGGTCCATAATTCCTTGGTCTGCACTTACTGGATTAACACATATGTGGTACGTTGTGGTCACTTAGTGTTTGACAAAGGGGATGACTATACTGTTTCTGTCATTCACGTTGAGGCCATGGCTGTGGCACAAGTCGTGTGTTTGCAAGAGTCCCTTTTGGAGGATGCGTGTGTTAGCTGGTGAGTTGATTATGGTGTTCGGTCTGCAGTCACCTGCGACTTGCTGAGCCACAGTACTTCCATGTTGGCCTGTACCTATGACAAATATATAATGAACATGACAGCTCCTAGGGCTGTGCCTTGTGGGACACCACTTGTACCAGGTTGGAGGCTGACATGGCTCCAGCAATTCTACCATGTGTGTTCTGCCCTTGAGCCACTGTGCAATACCCATAGTGACATAGGGGTTAATATGTACACTGGTGAGCTTCCCTAGAATGCACAAGTGGGGTATTGTATCCAAGGCTTATGCAAGGTCCAGGTAGGCTGTGTGGACCTCCTACCCCTTGACAGTGGCCTTGGTGACTGTTTCAAAGAAATCAAACAGGTTTGATAGGCAGGATTTGCCATTGACAAAGCCAAACTGTGTATGGTGACATGTCTATAGGTCCACAATATCTAGATATGGGAGGTTCATGATGATCCTTGCCATAGCTTTGCAGACAAAGCTAGTCAGACATATGGGGCGAGTAGTGTCCAGGATCCGTGACGGCACCACCTGAATGTTGAGGGACCACTGTTGCTGTATGCCACTCTCTGGCCACATATCGTGTATTAAGGCTGGGATTGAACAGTGGTGTTATGTCTGGGTGTAGCTCTTCTTGTGGTTCATGTAGGACACAGCCTGGGACACTGTCTGGTCCCATTGATGCAGTGTTTATTGCTTTGGGAAGGGCATCTCTTACCTGAGCATCTGTGATGTCAGGGGGGGAAGCACTGTGCTGCAAGACATATTTGCCCTTTGGTGTGGTGGGAGAGAAGGCAGCATTGAACCTGTCCACTAGGATGATGGCAATGTCTGTGTGTTTTATATTTTGTGTGACATATTGGATTACCTCTGAGCATATCTGGGTAGTACCACCCAGGTTACTAACATAACTACAGGCAGCCTTGTGATTATCCTCAGTGGCTTGTGGAATCCTCTCTCAAAGATGGCCTTAGACAATCATATGGGTGCCTGTAGTTGTCTTCCAATACTCATCAGTGGTGCCTTCACATTTTGGGAGGTTGTTGTATCATGTAGTGGCGTCATCCTTCTATTGTATAGTGTGTTTATGGCTGGTGTCCGCCCAGGACATCTGCCTTTGGAGAACTGGGTCATGCTTTCATATGTGGCTTCATGATCCATGCATTCCTGAATGTGTCCACAGAATGCCTCTATACAGGTATCTGCAGTCTGGTCCATATTTTCAACAGGCCTTGGGCCTTTGAAGGTTTCCACATCATTTATGAGGGGTGTGCACTTGCTTGACATGAGCTGTTGACAGACGTGCAGCCTCCAGACAGAGCAAGGTGAGGGTCACAGTCAGCTACCTGTTGGGTGATAGAATGTGCCACATAACACAGGCACACAGGTCACTCCACAGCAAGTATAGCTATGAGGCAGACATTGTCCATGCTGGTGCAAACAACCCGAGACGTACCTCCCTGGACCACATGGAAAGAGACACAGAGGAGCTCTTACAGCACCCTCTCAAACTCAGGACTCCCACACAGCCTTCATGCTGACACAGGAGAGTTTAGATTACTCTGCAAACACCATCATACTGGGTGATGCCAGCTACCCAAACATAGACTGTGAACATTACACAAGCCACAATACCCAAGCTCTAAGGTTCCCATTGATCAGACATTCTTTGGCTATGGAACAGGTAACCAACCTTCCCACAAGAGGGGCAGATATACTAGAGCTGATCTTTACAAACATGAGTACAAACTGCTCACCACTGGGAGTATATCCCTCATTGTTGCAATCAAACCATATACTAATCACACTGGAGTTCTGGATCCCCCACATATGCAAACCTCCAACACATCGATGTGTGTGTGTGGGAAATGTCCCTATTAGCAACTGTGACAGTATCGTACAGGATGCAGATCCCCCTTTTGAAACACTGATGATGTCAGGACTGTATAACTATATCACCTGTAGTAAAGTCCTCCAGTAATTTGCATAGCGCACTCTGCTAATGCGTCTTTCTTCAGTGTCATAACATAGTTAGGTAGGGGTTTGAATCCTGCAAAGGGAATGTATGTGTGTTAGTATGAGTGTGGTTTATGTGTGTGCACTATGCTGGGAGGGTTAACTGCCTTTTACCAACTAGGAGAACACACTACAGGGTGCACATCCCTCCTCCTACACACAGATGATGTCAGCACCCTCTAAGTACAGCATTATTAAAGATTTCTCCAACTACTGCAAATAGCACACTCTGCTAATGTGTCTGTTTCTACTGTCATTGCACAGTTAGGTATGGGTTTGAATCTTGCAAATGGAAAGTATGTGTTTTACTGTTGGTGGGGTTAGTGTGTGTGCACAATGATGGGGTGGGATGTGGCTTTTGCCACATGGGGCTATGCACTGCAGGGTGGTCATTACCCTTAACAAGCAGTGATGTTGATAGCACCCTATACAAACAAAACTACAAAACAGAAGGTGGTGGTACTGATAACACATGTAAGGTAACACTTCTTCAAGTAATGTCCACAAAACGGAGTAGGATAATCAAACAATTATTTTATTCTATACAGACAACATGACAACAGACAACTAACTGCCAGTACTCAGTATAGTGTTACATGCTACTGTAGCACGCACATGTACCCGAATATACCTAGATAATGTTCTGAAGCCTGAATGTGGCAAGTGTGTGGATGTGGGATGTGTCTGTGTGTGCATTTCCGTATGGGAAACATGTTTGATGTGGCAATCAGGGTACTACAGTACCTGATGCACATTACATCTTTCAACTGATGAGGTTGCCTGCACCCTGTGAGTACAGGTAGAGAAGGGGATGCCAGTAGTAAACAACATAGTGCACTTCTGAAATGTGTACCTGTCATGTATCAACAGCTACTCATGTAGGGTGATAAATAATGGGAATTGCAGGTGAGCGTGTGCATGTGTGTGGGTAGCAGGGTGTGTATAAATGCATGTGTGACAGAACAGATACATGTAGCTGAATCTACATAACAGCACAAGATGCGCATTGCCATAGTTAATGTTAGCATGTGATGGTGTGCAGCTGGTACACTTTGTTAAGTAGCATGGGTGCAGATAACAATTGAGGACATTCATACAGTTACTGCAGCAGGACTGCTGGGATATACACACAATTATACTGCAACAGTCAACAGTTACCAACATGTTACTACTTATACACATCTATGTAGTCACCCTGTGCATCAGCAACGTGTTTACCTTTACCTGCACCGATGTTGTAGTATGCAGGAGGTGGCACAGTGTCATCATATGCACAGGGTGTGGGTTAGGTATGCCCAAGCCGCCACTGGTAACACCAATTGACATGTGTGTGTATGTGTGTTTGTGAGGGGCAGCAGTACAGGGTGGACCGTTGTTGGTGCAGTGTGTGTGTGTATGTGTTTGCCCTAGGTGTTAGGTTTCTGCATGTGTGTAAGCACGCACACAGTCCCACATAATGGCTGCCATGTACAGGGTTTTATGGACAGCCACAGACTGCACCTGTCAGGTCATCCAGATCAGTGTCTGTGGGCACGGACACGGTACCTGTGCCTGGCAGGGGTGCTACGGGTCAGATCCGTACTAACCCAGACTGGGTACTGTCATCGGAAGCAGGGGTGTGTTGACTGGACACAGTTCCCTGTTGGGACTGTCCAGAGCCACGTGCACGTGGTCTCCTGGGACGTCTGGATGACAGCACAGACCCAGCATTGCTGGGGCTGGTGCTGGCACTTGAGGCGCGCGAGTGGGCCTGTTGTCGTCCGAGGCCACTGCCAGCTGGTGCTCTTGCTGGCATACGGCCACGTCGACGTCGCAAACGCACACCATCGCCCTGGCCCATGGACATCTGGTTGTGGAGCAGCTGTTCTATGCCCCCACAACGTCGGTCAATGACATCTGTGAAGTTACGGATAGCATTCGCAACATCACGCATGCCATCTGTCATGGCTGTGCGACATGCTCTCAGCTCCCTCAGACCCTGTCTGGTGTACCTTTCCATACGTGCCTGTGCCTGCATGACAGTTCTAAACATAGTGGAGGTTGACATACCTCCTTGGGCACGTCGGCCAGAGGCAGTACGGCCACGGATGCCCCCACGAGAACCCATGGGTGACTGTCTGCGTGGTACCATTGGAGGCCCCTGCTCATGGCTGCCTTGTGGGGATGCATGTACCACAGGTACCACATTACTCTGATCTATGCCCACTGCTGACTGTCCATCACCTAGGGACAATGGTGACAAAGGATGTAACGGCAGGATGACTGTGCGCATTGACGGGGTTGAAAGCTGTGTACTGTCAATTGGCTGACCAATGGCGGACCCAGACACACCTTCCTGCACCATTACAGACATTTCATCATCATCAGTACCTGGGGCACAAGATTCAGGTTCCCTGCTGCAGGTCACCAGAGCAGCACCAGAACCTACGGGAGGAAAACATGGAACACAGATTACAGTCTCAATACATATTTGACAGAGATGCTCTTCAATACTAATGCACACATTCAGAAATGGACACATGCACTCATGGACACTAACACACATGCACACTTGGGCACAGGCACACTTGCACACATGCACACCCCACAGTAAACACACACATCAGTACTGTGTTACACTAATCAATTTACTACCTGTCAATTACAGTTATTGTGAACACAGTCACCAGCATGTCTACTACAGAGTTACACTACTCTTCCTAGTTTTATAAATTGTTTTACAGATAATGTTAAAAAGACTCACCAGCATGTATGGCCTGCCTCATTGCTAGATGGGAGGGACCTGGAAGTGTGAAGAGAGTAATGTCAGTGGGCACATGTGTGCCATTCGTTTTGCACATGATACAGTACAGTAGTACACTAGTTCCCTTATACACATCAGCTGCACATCATGTCTGTATATATATCATGATGACAGATACATACCACATGCACACCTTATGCATGCATGAAGTAACAGCGTACAGAACAGTCATATGTACATATCAGGAGTTAACTCGAATCTCACCCTTACCTCTCTTCAAACGTCAACTCAAACTGTACTTCCAAAACCACTGGCTTTGTTCTTCTTGGAGTCCAGGCTAACGTCCCTCTCCCTACCCTCTCTTCACCTTTAACCCCTCATTGTGCATAGAAACTAGCTTCTACCCTGTTTCTTTCACCTTGATGTCCTTCTATGCTCTGACCTACTTCTCCCATCCCTCCCACCTCCTCTTGACTGTCTTCCTTCTTTTCCTCACTTCCCTTCTTGACTCCTGCCTCTTCCATATCATTGTATCTGTCATACTCCTTCTACTTCTCTACCCTTCTGAGCCCTAACTATTATGTATATGGCTTTTGCCTTATTGCATAACCATTATGCTTTAGGTAGGATTGCTTTGAAACCAACGGTACATTGTGTATGACTCTAAACTGTTTGACTTCCTTACATGTATGTTGATTTAATTAACAGGCTGGTGTACAATTCTATTATGTTGGCTGTCTGTATTAACAACTTGTCTGTCTGCCTTTATTACGTTATGTGTGGAGCTTTTCTCCACAGGCCTCTACTGAAAATGGACTTATATCCAGCTAGACTATCTGGGTCAACAAATGTAAAAGTAATAACAATAAATGAATATGGCATCTTACCTGCACGCACGTTGTCTTGCTGCTGTGTGGATCCAACCTCCATCAGGATGCATGATTGTTGCTGTTGTTCTGGGGCTGGATCCACAACACTTAGCAGTAGCCCCTCCTGTCTGGTGAGGGGGATGTGTGGCCACCCCCACCTGTGGCAACCTGTTGCCTGCGGATATCTGCAGCACGCTGGCGGACATTTCTTATCAAATCACTGCAGTGATGTCTCACCTGCTCATATGTCCTATCATGCATGCCAACATCATTTATCCTGCTAACGAGGTTTTGCCACAGTGCAGACCTCTCCTGCTGATTCTGGGTGGTGCGTGAGAACAGGATGGCATAGTCACGCACCAGGCTCTGGTGAATCACGTCATCCTCTGCAGCAGAGTAGGCAGGGGTCCTTTTTGTGCCATGTCTATCTGGAAAGGTACACAAACAGGTTATCAGCATAGTATCTCAACAATACATGGTACACATTCTATACAGGGAGTGTTAACTTCTACTTATTACTGCTTGGTTAAAACTTGATTACAGTGTAGCTATCATTCTATGTCATTTGTACTAAGTACTTGGCCTTCAGACCAGTTGTTTTACATTAGGGACGTTGGTGGCAAGCACTGTGGTGGCAGGACACATATCTTTCATCCATTGAAGTTGGGAACTGCTGATTGTGTGCCCAGTGTACAAGTGTATTACTTCTGGTATGGGCAGTTGGCCTTCAGGCCAGTTATTTAACATTAACTAGGTTTGTGGTCTGCACTCGTGTGTGACAATAGGCTGTACTCTGCCATTCATAGCTGGGGACATCTGGTTTCAGGTTTATAGTGCCTGCATATCTGAGCTGTATCTTACTGACATTGCTACATCTTGTTTGTTGTAGCAAACACTACATCCAGGCCTCCTGGATCTACCTTTGTTTATATGCTTGTTATCAGTTAGCTTGTTATTTCACTGGTATGCTACTTCCACGTAGTACACATCTTCTCAACACATCTGTGACTCACTACTGATATCTGCATTGCTTACTGTACGTACTTCCATGTTACACATGACAGCAAGTGACTGCTTGTCATTGTTGCATTTACTTAATTGTGACACATTGCACTTAGGTTACCTGGCACTTGCTCACTGACACTTTTATATCAGTCAGCAGTTGTAGGTAATGTCAGTACACCCTCTCCCCCCACTGGACCTTGTTTTCAATCATTAATGATTACAGAATTCACAATAGTATTCTAGCATGTCCAGAGGTCAGTTGTCAGTTCCCTCCCCAGTCCAGCTGGTGAGTGTGGTACTCCAGAGACAATGTTAGAACAGATGCATGTACACAGACAACCCCCTCCTCCTAACAACAAATTCAAACTCATGTGAGTGACGCAACCATATACCAGACTGGAGGCTAGGCTCTGTCTACTCAATACCGCCATAACCAGTCAGGTGGCAAAGGGGATCACTCACTACACTTCCAGTCTCGCGTAGACCTACCACAACAGCGGACCTAACATATGATCACACTTGTAGGCTCAGACCACAGCTCTGCCGATGCAGCAGAGACCTCCTAAGCAGACATCCAGGCAACCACTACCACATAAATGAACATGTGCAACACATATCACACAAAGCCAATGTGCTGAACACTCACAGCCAATAACAGTTAACAACACACATCATACACCTGTACTAGGTGCCTCTATCATCAGGCACACTCACATCACGTTCACCAGGCTTAACGAGGTGAGGGTCACGGTGTGCAGCCTGTCAGGCACTATGACCTGCCACATAACACAAACACTCAGGTAACCCCAAGGCAGGTACAGGTATGACTCAGTCAATGTCCATGCTGCTGTGAATGGCCTGACACATTCCTCCCTGGACTACATGACATGAGACATTACAGAGCTCTCTGAGCACGTAGCCAGAGACAGTTTGACCCTGACCTTGAGTAGCATCCTACCCTCACCTAGAACAATGCCACAATATCAAGGCACGATGATCCCTTCCAACAATTGACTGACATACTGGTGTCATTCA
The DNA here is from genome assembly GCF_019279795.1 of Protopterus annectens. Classification (NCBI taxonomy): domain Eukaryota; kingdom Metazoa; phylum Chordata; order Ceratodontiformes; family Protopteridae; genus Protopterus; species Protopterus annectens. The sequence goes on from NC_056748.1 coordinate 769,780,386, forward strand.
CAGGTGTGCCAATGCCTGCCATCTTGGGGTGGTATGCTTTGCTAGGGACAGCTTGCACCTGTCACCACAGTCCTATTGACATTTGGCGGAGCCTCCTGCTACACCTACACCCATAGTGCCTGTATTAGGCAAGGCTCATAAGGCAAACCCACATCCATTTGTATCACAAAGGATGAGGAAGTAAGAGTGATGCTACTCAACACTGGACGTCTAGACCCAAGGATGCACGCAGTCAAAACCCTACCTAGCATTCTGGACATCGATATCTGTGCAGTAACATGAACCTGTTTCAGGTTTCACACGAGCACACCAGTACTACCACGTTATAGCTGTTACCATTCTTGTCGGCCCCAACACTTGAACAAGGGAGGGGGAGTATCAGTATTCAATGCAGATTCCCACGCCTCCACATTGGTGGCACAGTACAACATAGGTGTTAGGCCATTGAGTACAGAAGACTTAGTTGGGGACCTGGGGAAGAAACATGGTAGCGGTCTGTCATTTGTCTACCACATGGCCAACGTGGATTGACAGACATGTTATATAGCCCAGCTAATCATGAGGGATTCATATGTATGGCAGGGGAGGTCATTGTGCCTCTTTACTCATCCATCGTCAGGCCTATAATTGCGTACAATGCACCTTTTGGGATGTAGCTAACCAGACACCTACAGCAACTGGTACAGGACAACAGTACATCATCAAGGGGATGCAATGGCTCACACAGATGTCATATGCTGCCCAGGTAAAGTGAATCCAGCTGGACTCAGTGGCATACTGCCTGTTCAGAGGCAATCTGTGCTATATACAGCCATGTCCTACCTAGCAGTAATGAACGTGCTGCACCTCAGGCAATCAGAGTCCCATACAGCCACATGCTCAGGAGAGCTGGACCTCAGCACTGACATACATGGACATGCTGGAGGGGCATATTCCTAACCAAGAGGCTCCCTTCACTCTGTAATGAGCTCACACTACTAGTTAGGCAGAGTCCCTCATTGACTCTCTTCCATAGGAATCTGGATGAGTGGATGGAGATCATAGTTGTACCCCAGGTATCACTTCTATGTCACTGCTAGACAGAGGCACAGTATACTAACGTCGGACAAGGGCATAGCAGCATAACTTGTAATTGGGTGGCAAAAGACAAACACATTCTACTAGGCTTACCAATGCCCTAGGGCAAATAGCCTAGTATGAACCTATGAACTGTTCATTCTCAACTGTTCGAGCTCATTACAGAGTGAAGGGAGCCTCCTCTCGGTTAGGTATATGCCCCTCCAGCATGTCCATGTATGTTCTATTCTGTCGCTTACCGCTTGCTCAGAGGTGACCTTTGCCTAACATACAAGGCCATGTCAAACCCAGATTTGATGAATATGCTTCACCTCAAAAAATCTAGATCCATCAGAGCCACAAGGGCGGGAGACTTAAACCTCGACACGGCTATTAATAGGACGTGCTGGAGGGATAGATTCATCACCCAAAGACTCCCTATGCTGTGGAACAAAATCCCGGTATATGTGAGGCAGAGCACCTCGCTGGCCTTGTTCAAGAGAAATCTTGACCAATGGATGGGAGATCGCAGATATACCCTAGGGATTACCTCAGTGTCACTGCTCGACAGAGGCACAGCAAAATAATGGGTATAGTTCACCATACTAAAGGGGTGGCATAAGCCACAAAACGATGGGCTAAGCTTGTAAATGCCCTCGGGCAGATAGCCAAGTATGAACCTATGAACATGTGTGTACTGCTATAGTACTTCTGCCATATGTTGCATGTGTGTGTTGTGGGGGATGCACAGGTAATGGCCAGATACTTCTGCACAGGTGACACGTCTGACACATTCTGGGTGTTCATCCATACATACTGGATGTGTGCTGCCATCCAACCCTGTGATGTGGACACACATTACTCAGCCTGGATATACATATCCAAGCAACACCACAAGCACAGTACACTACCTTGCTATGTATGCATGTAATTACACAGTTATTCAGTAGTTATGACAGTGATGCTATCCATGCAGCCCACTGGGCCAGTGGAAGCCACAACACACACCGCCAGCACCTTTGCATATGCTTACCACAGACATCCCACATACTGCATGTACAGTGCACACAGATATCTAACCCAGAACAACTGCACACCACTTATTAATCCTGTCCAGTGGACTACAGATACAGGCATATTGTATAACAATAGTAGGAGGCTACTGCAGCACAGGGCAGATTCACATGACGGGAAGGCATCTGTTGTCTGCAGTGTTAAGATGCTTCACATTCACCAAATGCACAGATATTGGCAACATTGTTGCAGACAGTTTAGGTGCAGGTACCCCCCCCCCCCATTGTCCTACACATGTGTTATTAGTTATCCCAGATGACTGTAACCTCCCTATCCTCTCACATGTCCAGGTGAGAGCCATCCTCATCATTGCAGAACACATATCATCACTGTTACGAATGGTATCCCTGGATGTGTGCTACATTCACCCCTGGAGGACATAGCACCACATGACAGACTGATATTAATCCCTGGCCATACTACAGGATATGTACCTGAACAGTGCCATACATACACAGTGGTCCCACACCAATGAGGAGGAACCTCTACTGACCCTGGGAACTACTGCATCATATGCACAACTGGCCTTGTGTTCTAAGCTATGGAAGTGTTAGTTATGGCCCACATGTACAACAATATTATATATGTTTATATTTCATGATTATGTACACACAACCTATCTCATGGACATACCTATAGATAGTGAACTATGATACATTTCGAGGCGTCACAGTATACACAGGATTAACCTGCTACTTTGCATTACCTGTGTTTGTGGCAGCTGTTGCTGTGCCAGTGGTGCTGCTTGCTCCTTGCTGCTGCTTTTGCTGCTGGCAGTCCTAATATTTGTTTGGTTGTTTTCTCTGTCTCTCTCTCTTTCTCCGTAGTGTTTGTGCAATGAATGTATTGCGTGAGTGTAGTGTGGGTACTCAATGCTTTTGTAGGTATCTGCATAGGTCCATGTGATGGCCTCTGCACCAATTGTAAGGCAGCATTTGCTAATTGCATGCAGCTGGGTGCGTACTGATTGCATGTCTCACTGTGATTTCAGGACACTGCTATAAAAGGGTATGTGAGATAGGCGTTGCCCTTTCAGATTGTAGGGCGGACCATGCTGGTATGCTGTTGACAGTGTTTTGTGAGTGTGAAGGTTAGTACATCTCCCATGCTTCATGCTGTGTTGTAGATTCAGGTTGCTGCATTTATCTTGCCTGTTCCCTGTAGTGAGTGTGTATGCATACTGACACCTACAACTATATGTCATATGTATTGCTATATAAATATATATATATATCTGTGTACATATACATACTTTCATATATATACATTAGCTGACATTATTGGGTACAAGCTAACAATTAGCAGGGCTGTTTCTGTTAACACTACACTAGTATGGGAATCCAGTAATTGGGACTATAAAAGTCTGCATGACATGCTTTGGGTAGTAGACATACTATATTGCCTTTATCTTCAGTCCTACTATTACATGTTCCACTTATTTAGCACTATATTCCTGTATGAGAGTCATGGCTTAGTGGTAGGTCATACAGACTAGTGTTACAATGGTCTTGTGGTAGGGCCTACTAGTATGCTCATATTCTGCTTTTGAGTTGAGTATAGGGCCTATCAAAGTGCTGGAGGCACCTTTAAGCAGTTAAAGGGGTTAGTAGGTCTCACAGGAGCCAGGCTGTGTTGCAGATTCTGGTTGCTGCATATATCTTCACTGTTTCCTGTAGTGAGTGTGTATGGCTACTGAGACCTACAACTATATTTCATATGCATTAATATATATTTATATATATGTATGTGTAGATATACATACCTTCACATATGTACATTACCTTACGTTACTATGTACAAGCTAACAGGTAGCAGGGCTGTTTCTGTTAACACTGAACTAGTATGGGAATCCAGTAATTTGGCCATTAAAACTCTACCTGACATGCTTTGGATAGTACATCTCCTATATTGCCTTTATACCGATTCCTACTATTACATGTTATATTTATTTTAGCACTGTGTTCTTGTAAAGCAGGCATGGCTTACTGGTAGGTCATACAGACTAATGTTACCAAGGTCCTGGGTTCGAGACTGACGGTGGGAATTTATTTTTCTTTGCAAACTTTCAAACTGAGTACAGGACCTGTCAATCAAAGTGCCATAAAGGCACTTTTAAGCACTTTAAACCAGGTCTGCGCTTATGCTGAGCTCACGATGACTGGCGGTGAGCTCCGCTAACACAAGCGACACCCGCTAATTTCTTTGAAAGAAAAGAAAAGGGGTGACAGGAAAGTGGTGAAAAGGGGTCACAAAGAGGGTAAGACAGTAGGGAAACAAGCGGGATTTGCAGGAGGGATGTAGGTAAGGCCCATAGATGCCCATGCCTTTGGCAGCAACAGCTGTGCATTTCCATGTATTTTGGTGAGACATTGGAAACCTTTCACCCCTGAGAGAGGTGTCAGGTCAACATTAATATTTGTTGTAGAGCCAATTGTAATTAACTGTTTCAATGTCAAGCAGACATGTGTGCGATATGGACAGCTATGTATGGGGGCGTAATTTTTGTGGGTACAGAGTGCCCTTTTTTTTTCAGGTGAGAGTGGTATGTCAGGTGAAGGAAGTCGGTATAGCTGGGGAGGTAGGTTGGGTAGATTAACAGACAAGACAGACAAGACGATACAGGGGCGTGTATGACACACGGGGGTTACACAATTGACGGGACGGAGGTTGGGATTTCCAAGATGCATGAGCCCACAGATGGCAACAGTGGAACTGATATCCCCACCCATAGGCAGTTGCCACTGTTCCTTCACAGCCCAGGACGGGCTGTGCTGGGGCTGTGTAGGCGGGCAACGGCCGGGCCATTAGCTGTGCCACACGAGCCTCAAGCTGGCGAGGGGCCCAAGAACAGTGTCTTGGATCTCCCTTCGCACCACAGACCGGACACCGCTGAGGGTGAGTGGACGAACCCTCCGCCACACTTGCAGAGGGGGACGGGCCCCATCCCCTGCAGCGCTTCCACCCGAAGGTGGCACAGGGCCACCGGAGGGGGTCCGGCCTGGGCACTAGTGCCAGGTGCAGTCACCAGCTGAGGTGGGAGAGGTGGGTCCGCTGGGACCTGCCTTCCCAAGCGTTCTAGGTTTGTTAGTAGTTATGTTAGTTTGGGTTAGTGGCATTGTATTCCATTCAGATTAGTTGTAACAGCATGCATTGGTATTCCCATCAAACAAACACCCAGATATTAGCACCATTGAACAAGGGGCATATCAATATCACATGCATTATTTGAACAGAAATACACAGTCAAACAACATGCAGGGTTGATTAATGGCAACAGGCCATCAGATTTGCAGGTATGAACAGGGCACATGCACGAACAGACATGCATATATTTTTGAAACGGACAAATGTCCATGATTAATGAAATGTTCACATACCATTATTTAGTGGGTGTTGTTATATGGAATTATAGGGTTGGGCGGAGATAGAAAGTGATGACACATTCATATGTTACACATCGATTTACATTTGTAATAGGTACACAATTAAGTTGAGGCTGATGTTTCAAAATAAATTTTATTTGACTGTCAAGCTACACCTGTTACAAATACATCACTATCCTACTTATTTTGAATTTGATCAGATACATCATCCTGCTACACTTTGATGACAGGACAGGGGACAACTATGGCTGTTTAGTCTGTCAGATAATCATTCATTCTATCTGCAAATTGTTTACTGTGATCACCATATACAGCATTTGGCCTAGACATTCCAGATTCTGACACACTGAAATCAGTTTGGGATATTAAGTTGTACTTCCCACATGCATTTAGTTCTGTAGAAACACACTGGGGCTAATATATTCAGGGGTTATTACTACTTTATTTATTCATACATGACCCTTTCTGTCACTCTCACACATCCTGCAACTTCACAGTTCAGGTTGCTACTTCTAGGCTTTGTTCACATGTTAGACTAGTGGTGATTCAAACACTTTCCAACAGCCTCACTTCTGTCATGATTCAGCATTTCAACAGGGGATATATCTCACATATGACTACCTCAGATTCTGAAGCTGTACTCTTGAGACTACTGCAGGTTACACTATATTTAATTAATGGTGGGGCATCTGTATTACAGCACTGTTTAATTCTATCAATTATATTTCCAGTTACACTTGCATACTGATGAACTTGTTGCAGCCATACCTGCAGACTTTCAAATCTTGCTTGCACATTATATTACTTTTAATCAATACACTGCAGTGTTCTGATACATGCTACAGTATAATATTTATTTACAAGTACTGGGTGGGGTTACTAACCTGCATGGTGGCGATCCGCACCAGCCTACGGGCATGCATCTCATGTTCATAGAGCGGACACCTGCAGCTGTAATACGAAGAAGTAATATTGACTACATCTCCATGGTATCAGCTAGTTGAAATCCTTACATACATAAGTAAAATGTAACTTACTCAGTAGTGGGCGCTGGGCATATCCCGGCCTCCTGGATCCATTCGGTCAACTGGTCTTGCTTATACGCTTCAGGTCCGCATGGTGGTGACGGACCTGCTCACCAGTGCGTGGAATGCCAGTAGCACTGGTCAGATCACGAGCCAACTGGTCCCATGCCTCTGCCCTATATGCTCCCTATGAGACCTGGCCCTGCATGAGTTGGGCCTCGTGATGATGGACAAGGAGCCAGACCATGTATCTGGACTCCTCAACGCCCAACGCTGTGCTCGAAAGCAACGCCCTCACCTACTCCACTCATTCTGACTGCAGCTCTGTTCTACAATCGCTTCTGCTGTGTATTCCCGCCTATGGGGCTTATATATGCCGCTTTTCCCGCATTTCTCTGATTGGCCGCTTTTGGAATTGTATCTACTTCACTGAAAATTGCTGTCATGCTCCATTCTGGATTTTATCCCATATATGGCTTAGTGGTGTAGTACCTGACTCTAGTGCATGGTATCCTGGGTTCGACTCTGGCAACTGACTTTTGATTTTCATGACAGAAATGAGTTGAGGACCTGTCAATCAAACATGCCAAAAGCACTTTTAAGCACTTAAAACCAGGTCTGCGCCGCTTTGCTGAGGTAACGCATGCGCACTGGCAGTTAGCTTGTGGGAGCGGCGCGCAAACGGCGTGCACTGGGATAAACCTTAATTGGCTAGTGACACACATGTTCAGCTGAGCACAGCTAGTTGCAAACAGTTTCAGCCTGTTAAACCGGTGCCTAGCAACGGGCACGCAGTTTGCAGCTTTTTAAACACTACTCAGCTACGGGCACTCCGTCTCACAGCAGCTTAGCTATCAGTACATTTCTGACTATTTTTATTATTGTGTTACTTCAGAATATATGCTCCATTTCATTCCATTTTACAAAAGGGAATACATTTACATTTGTACAATACTGTCAGGGGGCTTTTTAGTGCTTATTTACAAAAAAAAAAAAAAAAAAAAAAAAGGTTGTTGTGGGGGCTCGAACCCTGCCTGCCTACTCTTAGGCCGGCAACTCTACCGCTAAGCTATTACATCTTGGCTTACTTTGCATATTTAGTTCTTATATCCTTTTCCACTGACTGCTAACTGTGATTGCGCTAGTAGCACACCCGCGCACACGAGCGCACACAGTAGCAAACATTTACGGGGTTTAAAAAAAAAAAAAAAAAGGTTTTAATTTAATTTTATAACATCTCTTCACTTTATACACTGATGGTCTATCGGGGCATGTGTTGTGTAGTGTGTTTATTCACATTTCCATGGCCTCTCTCGTGGCTGTTTACTTTCAGCCATTCTAGTCTTCCGGGGGCATGTCCGCTTGCAGGGCTTAGCCTACAGACACGCCCCTACTCTCTTACACGGACCGTGTAAGAGTTACTAGTGTGATTCAGCATGCCTCATGCACCTCATGCATATGCATGACATGCTGACATCACACAGTTTAACTGCAGCATCCGTGTAAGAGTTATAACTCTTACACGGAGGCTTCCTGAATCTGGCCCTCTGTCTGAGCAAATACCTTAACCAGGAGTTCCTAAAGTCCACCAGGATTCCAGGCAGGGGGAAGGAGGGCGGGAAGTAATGAATGAACAAAGATCTATAACACAGATGGAACATATGGCAAGACATAACTTCTTTATCTGATGTTGTAAATCTTTGTTTATTCATTACAGATAGGACAGAGTCCCCAGCTACTAGAGTCCTGGGTGGCCCTAAGGAAGGATATTCCTGAGCACCATAGAACCAAAAGATGCTCGTCCCCTGGAGGCCAAATCCAATTTGTAATGAGATATAAAGGTAGGAGGTCTTGCCCAAGTGGCTGCTGCGCATATATCATCCATAGAGGCTCTGTAATAAAAAGCTACACAAGTAGTCATAGATCTGGTAGAATGAGCCTTTAAGGTAAGGCTAGCTTATTCTGTTAGTAGATAAAGATAATGATGTTTCTAAGCCAAGAGGATAAAAAGAAGTTATGTCTTACCATAACGTTCCATCTGAGTTGTTGATCATCTTCCTGTCATCACTGATGGGTTCGGTTTCAAGCCCTCGGAACAGAGTCGGCCTTATACAAAGCTCGCGTACACCAAAAAATCTTGAGCTAAGCTGCTACCCATAATGCCCTTCTCTGTTACCTCAGATCGAGTTTGCAAGCAACATATAGAAGAAACAGAAAGACAAAGGCCATCTCTGCGCAGAAACCCTGAAACACCACAAGGACCCAAAAGATCTGCCAGGAGCCTTTGGTGGGGGACGGTGGGAGGGTGTGATGACTGGAAGAAGATCAACAACTCAGATGGAACGTTATGGTAAGACATAACTTCTTTATCTGAAGTTGTTAATATTCTTCCTATTCATCACTGATGAGACAGAATCCCAAGCTACTTGGGAGAACCTGGGTGGCCCTTATGGAAGACATTCCTGAGAACCACTGAGCCGAAGGCCGCTCTTCCCCTGGAGACCAAATCCAATTTGTAGTGCTTGATGAAGGTATGGGGTTTAGTCCAAATAGCTGCTGCACAGTTGTCATCCATGGAAGCCCTGGAGTGGAAGGCAACAGAAGCTGCGATAGCCCTAGTTGAGTGAGCTTTAATTTCAGTAGGCTTAGATTCATTCGTAAGAGAATATGAGAAGGTAATGCAGTCTCCAAGCCATTTTGATAAGGTATCTTTAGATACAGCACACCCCATTCTAGGGCCAGAAAAAGTTGGTCTGACTTGCAAAAGGACTTAGTTCTGTCCAGGTAGAAACGTAGTTGTCTATGAACGTCCAATGAATGCAGGCAGTATTCTCCCTTGTTTGAATAGTTTGGAAAAAATAAAGGGAGCTCAACTGACTGGTTAATCAAGAAGTCGGAAACCACCTTGGGGAAAAAAGATAGATTTGTCCAAAATGATACCCTGTCCTTATGGAATATCAAGTACGGACTCTTGATGCATAATGCTTGTAACTCAGATATGCGTCTGGCTGATGTGACCGCCACCAAAAAACAATGATTTCCATGACAAGAATTTTAGATCACATGTTGCAGCAGGTTCAAAGGGGGGTAGAGAGAGAGACTGGAGAACCTGGAAGAGATTCTATGCCTCCACAGGCTGCCTGACAGGAGGTTTGCTATGGAAAATTCCCTTGAGAAAGTCTTGCAAAGTTGGGTTGAAATAAGAGGGACTCCATCTGAACCATTATGGAAATTGGAAATAGCTGCTAAATGGACTCTAATGGTGGAAGCTGATGCTCCATTGTCAAACAACTCAGAAAGATAATGAAGAATAGCAGCTGTAGGAGTTGAAAAAGGATCTAGCATCAGATTATGTGACCAGATAGCAAAATCGTTTCCATTGGTCTCTGTAAAGTTTTCTGGTGGATGGTTTATGGGAAGCCAGAATAATATCGGACAGATGAGGAGAGGGTTTCCTGCCTGTTAACTAACGGAAGTGGAGAAGCCAAGCTGTCAGGTTAAGAGTGAATAGATTTGGGGGAGTCAGCCCTTGTGGATGAGATATTAGGCCCTGACGAGTGTCCAGGATCCAAGGAGGTTGTAAGAAATGAGGTTGGAGGAAGGGAAACCACACTTGACGAGGCCAGAAAGCGGCAATGAGAATACTTTCCATCTCAAACAAATTGCTTTCCTTAGAAAAAGGGGTATCAGAGGTATCAGAGTATAAGCAGAGAGGAGACCCGTGGGCCAATCGTGAGTCAAAGTATCTCTCGGCGACTCCCCGTGAGGGGGAAAGAGGGCAAAGTTGCTGCTGCATTTGTTTGAGGGGGGAAGAGTAAAGCTTGCAGCATGGCTGACAATGGCTAAAATTTTCTGCAGTCACGCTCGGATTGAGAGACCACTCGCGAGGACAGAGCATGCATCTGCTCAGCCTGTCCGCAATCACATTGGAAATACCCAAGATATGCGTTGAGATTAAAAAGCAGTTGGATGCTATCGCCCAATGCCAAATTCTCATGGCCTCGTGACATAGGGGATTAGGATTTGGTCCCTCCCTGTTTATGTACCAGACGTTGTCCGACTGGATAGCAATCGTTTCTGACTGAAGGAGTGGATGGAATGCTTGCAATGCTAATAGCACTGCTCTTAACTCCAGGACATTGATATGCAAATTGACCTCTAGGCTGGACCACATGCCTTGGACGGTCTTTCCCTGGAAGTGGCCCCCCCCCCACACCCTATCAGGGAAACATCCATGGTCACCATGGGGCCGGGTTGGGGAGCCTGGAAGGGGTGACACCACAGATTTTCATCTGTACTCATCCACCAGAGGAGATCTTGTTTGCAGGAGTTGGTGATGAGGCTCTGTGAGCACAGGGGATGAAGACTGGATATCCACTGGAACAGAAGGAGCCATTGTAGCAGTCTCATATGTAATCTGGCTAGGGGAACAATTGGGATGGCTGCCGCCATACACCCCAGAGTCTGTAGAACTTCCCTTGTAGACAACTTCCTTCAACAGAGTATCACTTGCACTTGTGCCCTTAATCTCTGAAGTCTGTGAGGAGGAAGAAAGACTAGGCTTGAGTGTTGAATACTGCCCCTATAAACTCAAATTGCTGTGTGGAATGAAGGTTGGATTTTTCCCAGTGTATGGTGATGCCTAGCAACTCCACTAGTGCTACAATGTAGTGGAGGGCCTTGACCAGTAGGTGATTGGTGGGGGTGAAGAGGAGCCAACCGTCTAGATACGGAAACACCTGGAATCCCTGAAGTCTCAGATGAGCTGTCACCACTGCTAGGTATTTCGTGAACACTTAGGGGGCCATCGAGAGACAGAATGGCAGGGCTCTGAATTGGTAATGATTGGCTCCCAGCCGGAAGTGAAGACGACTCCTGGAGCGTTTGTCCATTTTGATGTGGTAATACCTATCCCGGAGGTCTATCGAGCACATCCACACACCCTCCCAAAGAAAAGGGAGAACAGATTGAATCGTGACCATGCGGAACTTGGTCTGAACTACTGGATTTGTTTAGCTGGCTGAGATCCAAATTGGGCCTCCAGTCTCTGGTCTTTTTTTCACTAAAAAAAAATAGAGTAAAAAACGAATCCGCACTGGTTTGGGGGAGACCTGTTGGATGACTCTTTTTTGACACAGCTTTCTTATTTCTGAAGCTGCCCCTTTCCTTGGAATAGGTGGAACATCAGGAAGGGATTTTGGGGGCCTTGGGTAAGAGATTAGAGGGATGTAGTAACCTCTGGAAATTATTCTTTGCACCCACTGATAGCTTGTAATAGAGCACCAGGCAGCTTGGTGCAGAGAGAAACGAGCCCAGACTGCTTCCAGAGGAAAGCAATCGGGCAGTGTTTCAGGAGCGCTGATACGGTCGTCCGGAGAAAGAATCACTGGAGTTCCGATTTCAGGGTACCTTCCATTACTGCAACCCCCTCTGCCTCTGGGGGAGTCCTCACCATGTGCATCATGGTAAGGGCCTTGAGACTTTTTGTACCACATCTTTACACTCCTCTGGTTCCTGGAAAAGGAGCACCGAGGCTTGGAAAAACGTAGGCCAGCGTCAAACAAGGATTTTCCGTCCTGCTCGCACCCGTCTAATGTGTCCTTGACTTTAGAACCGAACAGAGCAGACAGTTTGATAGGGGCATTTAGAAAGGAAGACTGACTCAGCGAAGTCACAAATGGGCATCCAGGCATGGCGTTTCATAACACCGCCTGCACCCACAGCTCTAGCTGTCCCTTCGGTTGTGTGGGACAGCAACCTCATGGGACGAGTTGGAAATGGACTCTAGGGTGGTAAGTTGGGAAGCAACTTTATCACATGCCCCGTCCGAAACTTGACCTGCAAGAGTTCCAGAGAGTTCAGTGATGAGATCTCTTTGGAGCCTCGTAAAATGTGCCAAAAAGTTCAGAGACCAGACTGCAAAGGTCGCTGAAGCAAAAACTCACTTCCCTAATCTGTCCACCACCCGGGACTCTCTGTTGGGTGGGTGGACAGCAGGACTTTCCTCCGCAAGGTCCTTTTTTGTGGCAGCCACCACCACCATAGCATCTACTGGTAAGCCTCTAGACCAATGGGGCAGATCCTCTGGTGGCAACAGTATTTTATCTGATCTCCGGGGAATGGCCTCAGTGGTATCGGGGTTCTTTCATGCCCGCTGCACGATGAGCTTGACTAACTCATCGGCAGGGGGTGGGGGTCACCCAAGAAGTACAGGGCTGAGAGCGGAAGGCCTGCAGGAATACAAATTCCTCAGTGGAAGGGTTGGAGGACTTCCAGTCACCCCTTTGCCTCAAAATGTCCAGGATGTCTCCAAAGGAGACATCGTCAGGGGGGGGGTGACCGTGGGGACCCTCCCCCATCATCGTAGTCTGTATCTTCAGTGAGGAACTCCTCTGGGGAGTTAGTGTGTTTCCTCTTACACGTCCATTTCCGAGGAGGGTCTTCAGTGGGAGCATCTGAAGATGACTCAGAAAGGAGGATACCCTGTACAAGGGTTTCCTGAGGCTTGTACTCTCTGTGTCCTGGGGGGGGTGACCTTTGACAGCTGCAACTCAGCAGGAACAGGTGGACGGTCCAATGTAGGGGCTAAAGGCTTGTCCGTCAAACTGATCTATGGACGGGGAAGTACTGGGTCTGTAGTTTAGTAAAAGTTGGCATAGAGGATTCCAGTTTTGAAACAGGCAAAAGGGGGCTCGGAGCTGAAGTAATAGCTGGAGTGGAAGTCAATATTGGCTCCGAAGAGGTTGTCGGACCCAATCTCAGAACAGAGATGGGGGGTGTCGGTGCTGAGGTAATGGCAGGCAAAATGTGCGGAGCAGAAATCTCAGTAGGAACCGTAATAGTCGGTGCCGAAAGCTGCACCAACAAGGAAGTCATGGCAATCTCTGTAGAAACCACTGGAGCAGAGTTCGGAGCTGAGGTGGTCAAACAGAGGAGGCAATCCTATGCTCCGTGAAGTCTTATGGGCCTTATGCTTATGAGGCTTACCCCTATCACTGGCCGGTGAAGAAGGGTCAGAACGAGGACGTTTTTTGTCCATAGATGGAGGGGCTGACACCTCCGAAGCAGAAATAGCCTCAGAAAGGGAAGAAGGAAGCAGGCCTTTAAGAATTAGTTTATTCAGTCTTTCATTCAGCGTCCATTGACTGAAACTGGCACAAATGTCACAAGGAGGTTTCACAGATAAGTGTGGAACCCCCAAACAATATACACATTTCTCATGCAGATCACTATTGGGGAGTTTGCCATTGCAAGAGGAGTAATGCTTAAACCCTGTAGTCCCTTTCTTTTCAGACATACCAAAAGAAACACGACAACCAGAGAGGAAAGAGAGGGGAAATGCCAAAAATGGTACTGAGAATACCACAAGGGTAAAAAAAAGGGCGTTTACCAACTATGGTACAAAAAGGAAATATCCGTGGGTAGAACTGAATAAGATAGAAAAAAAGGAAGTTCGACAGGAAAAACGCACAAAGTACTATAAACTCAAAAAACAATACTTGGCTGGAGAGCTCGGTGAAACTCTGCTATATGGCTACGCGGAAAATGAGAGCTGGGGTAACAGAGAAGGGCACTGTGGGTAGCAGCTTGGCTCGAGAGTTTTTGGTGTACGCGAGCTTGGTACAAGGCTGACTAGGTTCCGAGGGCTCGGAACTGAACCCATCAGTGATGGATAGGAAGAAGATTAACAACTTCAGATAGTCACTTTGAAAACAGGTTTACCCAATCTGGGTCCTGCAAAGGTCACAAACAATTGGTCTGTTTTCCTGAAAGATTCAGTCCTGTCCAAATAACAAAGCTGCCGGTGCACATCAAGGGTGTGCAAAAGGTACTCCCCTCTATTAGAATGCCTTGGGAAGAAAACCAGCAGGTCAATAGATTGGTTAATGGAAAAGCCAGAACTGACTCTGGGCAAGAAAGAAGGGGGAGTATGAAGGGACACCCTATCCATGTGGAAGATCAAGTAAGGACTCGACACTCAAGGCCTGCAGCTCAGATGATCTTCTCGCTGAGGTGAGTGCTACTAGAAGTATGGTTTTTCCATGACAAAACTTTCAAATCACATGAATCAAAGGGCTTGAAGGGAGAACCTGTGAGAGACTGAAGCACCAGTGTTAAGTCGCAGGGATCTAAGGGGGGCTTGACCAGAGGTTTAACATGTAATACTCCCTTCAGAAAGGTTTTGCATAGGCGATGCGACATAATTGAATTATCAAGACCATTATGAAAATTGGCGATAGCTGCTAAATGTACAGTGATCGTTGAGTAGTCAGGTATTGTAGGATCTTTTGAACAGGCATAGAGAAAGGGTGCAAGTTCTGGTCTTTGACCCAAATAGAGAACCTAGTCCATTTACTAGAATAAACCTTTCTAGTGGAAGGTGTGAGGCCAGAAGAATTTCATGAACAGGAGATGGGATGTCAGGCAGCCTGGCAATCATTGGAAGTAGAGAAACCAACCTATTCTCTATCTGAAAAGTTCAGCTCTACTTGATTCCTAAGTAGACTATTCTCTACCTGGAAAGCTTAGCACTTGCTCCTAAAGTACGTTTTACTCTGATATAGCACTTTTTATTATACATAATACCCCACCAGCCTAAAACCCCTTTTTCGATCACCCACATCCCTCGAAGTCTTTTCAAACTCAATTACTTAAAGTTTTTGTTTTTTCCTTCTAGCATGTCGAGGGGTCAGTTGCTAGCGTCCTCTCCTGCTCAGCTGGTGAATCTGGGAATATTGAGGCAATGTTACAATTGCCTCATGTACACAGACATCCCTCTCCTTCTCCCACAAAACACAAATACATGCGAGAGATGCAACTATATAGCCAAACTGGAGGATGAGCTCTCTCAACATAGGACTGGCAAGACCAGACAGGAGGAGAAGGTAACCACACACATCACAAACCCAGTCTCACATATAGTACGATCACAACTTCAAATCATACACATAAACACACAAAGACATACTCGGAGGCTCTGATCAAAAATCTACCAAAACAGCAGAGGCCACCAAAGCAGACACCCAAACAATTTCCTCCTCAGGACACAACACATGCAACACACAGACCACAAAGTCAGTGTGCCAAACAGTCACAGTCCTTAAGGCCAAACACAATGCCAGACACACTCGTCATAGGTGACTCCATAGTCAGACACACTGACATCCCACTCACCAGATTGAGCAAGGAGAAGGTCACAGTAAGCTGCCTGTCGGGCGCTAGAATCCACCACATAACGCAAGCACTCAGGTCACTCAACAGCAAGTACAAGTATGACTCAGTCATTGTCCATGCTGGTGTGAATGACCTGAGACGTACCTCCCTGGACTACATGAAAAGAGACATAGAGGAGCTCACTTATTATGTAGCCCAGGCAGGTATGACCCTGACCTTGAGCAGTATCCTACCTTCACCAAGAATGATGCCACAATACAGAGACAAGATGATCAGCTTTAATAATTGGCTTAATCTCTGGTGTCATTCAAAGGGGATCCAATGTCTGTCTGCCTGGGATGGCATGCTGGACAAGCCACGCTGCTTCGCAAGGGACGGCTTGCACCTGTCACCTCTAGGCTTCCGGATATTGGCAAAGGCTCTTGCCACCCCCATAGTGCCTTTTTTAGGCAAGGCTCAAATTCTAAACCTACCACCCTAGAACACAAAAAAGAAAAAAAACTAAGGGTAATGCTGCTCAATGCCAGAAGTCTCAACCTCAAGATGCACACACTCGAAGCATGGAGAACATCGATGTCTGTGCTGTGACTGAAACCTGGTTCAAGGCTCCTGAGAGCACCCCGGCACTATCAGGTTTTACCTCATATCATGCCCGCCCCAAAATCCGGACCACACCAAGAAAGGAGGGGGGTATCCATATTCATCAAGGATACCCACACCTCCAGGTTGGTGGCAACGCACGAGGCATCGGAGACCATCCAGGTGCAATTAACCGTAGGCAAGACTGCTCTGCAATTTGTAGCATGTTACAGGCCACCCTCTCAAACTCAGGAACCTCACACAGCTTTCCTGAAAACACTGGAGGGGATAAATGCATCTCCAAACACCATCATATTAGGTGATTCCAACTATCCGAATATAGACTGGGATCATTACTCAAGCCCCAACACTCTAGCCCAAAGGTTCCTAGAGTTCATAAACTCTAATGCCATGGAACAACTAGTCACCATCCCCACAAGAGGAGAAAACATACTAGATCTCATCATCACGAACATGGGGACACAATGTTCAACACCAGAAGTATACCCCTCATTGGTGAGATCAGATCATAAACTAATCTCACTGGAAGTCCACATCCCCCACCCCAGATAAAAAAGACCACAGTGAAGAACTTCTCAAAAGCCGACTTCACACTTCTTAAGACTGGTGTGGTTTCCTTCAAGGCCCCCGAGCCAGCGGAAACCATTACCCAAGCCGCTGAATCACTTACAAATGCCTTCTACCAGCACCTCCAGGACTGCATGGATCAGGCAATCCCAAACAAAACAAAGACTCTCTGCACCAAAGGCAAGCGCCCAGTCTGGTGGACCCCAGCCATAAACAAGCTCTACAATAAAAGGAGAAAGTTACTACAAGATAGAGCAAAATCCTTAAAAGGGAAGACACCCTTGATCATTATAAGTAAAAAAACTACGATCACTCATAAAATCATCCAAGGCAAATTTTGAGAGAAAAATCGCTAAGGACTCAAAAGACCATCATAAGGCCTTTTTTAGCTATGTTAGAAACCTGGGAGGAAACACCCAGATATGCTCAGAATTAGTTCAAAATGATGTAAAAATCACTGAACCAACAGACATTGCCAACATACTGGCTGACAGGTTCAGTGCAAATTCCCCCCCAAAAAGACGAGATATCTATACCAGCGGATTGTAGCCCCCCCCAAACATCTCACATGCTCAGGTGAAAACTGCTCTCTCCAAGGCGAAAAACACAGCATCTATGGGACCAGATGGTGTCCCCGGTTGTGTGCTCCACGAACTCAATGAGGAATTAAACCCGCAGTTAGGGCAGCTGTTTAATCTTAGCCTCACCTCAGGATACGTACCCAAGGAGTGGCGTACGGCAACTGTGGTCCCACTTCACAAAGGCAGTGCCTCCACTGACCCTGGAAATTACCGCCCCATCAGCTTAACAAGCCTTGTCTGCAAAGCTATGGAGAGGATCATAATGGAACTCATAAATAAAGACATAGGGGACTTACAGACATTGGATCCAACCCAGTTTGGCTTTGTCAAGGGCAGATCATGCCTTTTAAACTTGGTTGACTTTTTCAAAACAGTCACTAAGGCCATTGATGAGGGCAAGGCAGTCCACACAGCCTACCTTGACCTTGCAAAAGCTTTCGACACAATACCCCACTCGGGTATCATTGAAAAACTCACCAGCTTAAATGTAAACCCATACGTCACAAGATGGGTTGCAAACTGGCTAAGTGACAGAACCCACAGGTCAGAGTTGCTGGCGCCATGTCAGACTCCAAGCCGGTCACAAGTGTTGTCCCACAGGGCTCAGTCCTGGGCCCCCTCTTGTTCGGCTTCTACTTTTCAGAAGTACAGGCAAACACAGGAGGATTATGGCTGACAAAGTTTGCAGATGACTGCAAACTGGGCGCCATAGTTGAAAACACATCAGACACAGATATCCTTCAGAAGGGTCTCATAGAAACGGATAACTGGTGCCAGAGCCATGGCCTAAAGTTAAACGCCAAAAAATGCATAGTCATCCCCTTCGGGAAAAACAAGGTTACCCCTAGCTACCATATAGGTGGCAATCCACTAAGCACAGAAGAGGTTATCAGGGATCTGGGGACCCAGGTTGACAGTAACCTTTCGTTTGACACTCACGTTGCCAAAGTAGTTAGGAAGACCTTCTACATTGCCCACCTGATCATGAAGGAATTCACATCTAGATCAAGGGAGGTCATTGTTCCCCTATACTCATCACTCATCAGACCAATGATTGAGTACAATGCCCCATTCGGAATGCATCTTACCCAACACCTGCAGCAATTGGAAAGGCCCCAAAAGTTCCTCACCAAAAGGATAAAGGGTCTCAAAAATATATGTCTTATGCTGCCCGACTGAAGGAACTCCAGCTCTATTCAGTCGCATACCGTCTGCTCAGAGGTGACCTGTGCCTGACATACAAGGCCATGTCCAACCCGGAATTAATGAACATGCTGCACCTCAAAAAATCTAAATCCATCAGAACTACAAGAGCAAGAGACTTAAACCTTAACATGGTTATAAATAGGACATGCTGGAGGGACAGATTCATCACCCAGAGACTCCCTATGCTGTGGAACAAAATCCCGGTACATGTGAGGCAGAGCACCTCGCTGGCTTTGTTCAAGAGAAATCTTGACCAATGGATGGGAGATCACAGGTTTACCCCGGGGATCACCTCAGTGTCACTGCTGGACAGAGGCATGGCAAAATAATGGGCATAGTATCCTTCAAACTTAAGGGGTGGTGAAAGCCACAAAACTTTGGGCTAGGCTTATAAATGCCCTAGGGCAGATAGCCTAGTATGAACCTATGAACAAACTGTGAGGTTGAGACTGTGCAGGTTCGGATGTAATCAGTCCCAGAGGATGAGAACAGGTCCTGGGAATGATCCAGGATCCACGGGCTGTGAATCAGAAATGGGAACCAGACTTGAAGTGGCCAGTAGGGAGCAATGAGGATAACTTTGCTTTTCAACATCTGAGCTTTCTGGAAAAATTTTGGAATGAGGAGAAACAGGGGAAAGGCATACAGAAGACCCAGGGGCCAATCGTGCGTTACACCGTCCCTCAGTGGTTCCCCCTGAGGGGGATCATGGCAAAATAGCTTCTGCATTTGTAGTTTAGAGGGGAAGCAAACAGGTCGCAGCAAGGCTTGCCCCAGTGTTGGAAAGATCCGATCTGCTATTACAGGGTTGAGGGACCACTCGTGAGGCATCAGGATGTTCCTGCTCAGATTGTCTGCAATAAGGTTGGAACTCCCGGGAATGTGCATTGCTACAAGAAAGCGATTGGAAGCTATTGCCTAGTGCCAAATCCTTATGGCATCCCGACACAGGGGGCAAGATCTGGTTCCGCCTTGCTTGTTGATATACCAGATGACTGACATGTTATCTGATTGGATTGCAATGGTCCCAGAGGGTAGGGATGCATGGAACGTGGCAACGCTAAGAAACCTGCCCCCAGTTCCAGGACATTTATGTACAAGTTGGTCTTGATGGGGGTCTAGGTGCCTTGGACAGTCTTTTCCTGGAAATGTCCCCCCACCCTAACAGTGAAGTGCCAGTGGTCACCGTGGCCTTTGGTTGGGGAAGACAGAACGGTAGACACCACACATTCGTTTGTAGCTTCATCCACCATAGCATTTCTTCCTTGCAATAGTTTGGAAGGCGTATCATGTGGTTGAGTGTATGGGTTCAACCATTGTGCGGAAAGGAGCCACTGCAGGATTCTCATGTGCAGTCTTCACCAGTGGTACTAACATAAAGGCAGCTGCCATGGAGCCCAAGAGTTGCAGTACAAGATGTGCTGCTGCATGTGTGAGGAAGAAGGTCTTGGATTTGGTGCCTTATTTTCAAAAGTCTGCGAGAGGGGAGAGAAGCTTGACAGGATGTTGTGTCAAAGACTGCTCCAATAAATTCCAGTGTCTTCGTTGGGGAAATCTGAGATTTGTCTTTGTTGATTGTAATCCCCAAGCAGAGAGCGAGACCTTGAGTGCAAGAGAGGCTGTGGACTAGGAGATTCCTGGTCGGAGCGGTAAGGAGCCAATCGTCTGGATAGGGAAACACCTGGAATCCCTGTAGTCGAAGATGAGCTACCACAACTGCCATACATTTGGTGAACACACAGAGGGCTGTTGAGAGACCGAATGGCAGTGCCCTCAACTGGTAGTGATTGGCTCCCAGCCGGAAGCTGAGAAACCTCCAGGAGCGGTGATCCATCTTTATGTGGTAGTACGCATCCTGGAGATCTATAGAGCACATCCAATTGTCCCTCCTTAGGAAGGGAAGAATGTACTGTACTGTGACCATCCGGAATTTTTGAGGTGTGATAAATTTGTTCAGTAAGCTGAAATCCTGGATTGATCTCCAGTCCCTTGTCTTTTTTGGCACTAAAAAGAACACGAGTAAAACCAGATCCTGTCTGGTCTGGTGGGACTGGTTGGATGACTTTCTTAGCAGCTTTTCTATTTCTAAGGTTGCTAATTCCCTCTGATTGGGTGGTACATCAGGGATTCGTTTGACGGGTCTGGGAGTTAAATCGAATGGTATTTGGTAGCCTACGGATATTATTCTCTGCACCCAAGCATCGGTAGTAATAAGATGCCAGGCTGGTAGATGAAGAGAAAAAACGACCCTCGACTGCTTCCAGAGGAAAGCAATTGGGCCGCTGCTCAGGAGCGCTGGTAGGGTCTGCCAGAGAAAGAATCTCTGGCACCCTGGTTACGCAGACCCCCCCCTGCCCCGGGGGGATTGTTCACCACGAATGTCACGAAAGGATCGTTGGGATTTCTTGAACCACATTTTTCCTCTCTTCTGGTTCCTAGAGTAGGACCTCTAGGGGTTGGAAAAGCGTATGCCCACGGCAGACGAGCGCTTTCCTTCTTTCTCATTACATGCAAGTGTGTTTCGTACCTTGGGTCCAAAAAGTGCAGCTTCGTCGACAGGTGCACAAGCACAACCAAGCATTACGTCTCATAACACCAGATGCAGCCGCTCAAGCTACCCCCTCGGTTGTGAGATAAATGCATTGAGGAGTTTGAGATGGATTCAAGGGTAGCTAACTGTGAAGAAACAGTGTCATGCACCTCATCAGGCAGTACCCCCACCAAAGGAGGAAGACATTTCGGAAAATTGGTCTCCTTGGAGACGAATAAAATGTGCCAGATAGTTCAGCAACCAAATGGCGAAGGTCGCTGAAGCATAGGTCTGCTTCCCTAGTCTGTCCATGGTCTGGGACTCCCTGTTTGGAGGATGGACAGTGGAATTATCTTCTTCCAGTTCCCTCTTGGTGGCCGCCACCATGACCATTGAATCAACTGTCAACTGCTGGGATCAGTGGGGCTCGTCTTCAGGTGTAGATAAAATTTTGTCTGGCCTCCAGGGGACAGGTTCTACACTGTCCGGGGCCTTCAAGGCATACTGCACAATTACTTTAACAAGGTCATCTGCTGGTAAGGTCACCCAGGAAGTAAAGGGCTGGGCACGGAAGGCCTGCAGGAACACAGATTCTTTAGAAGGGGAAGAGGACTTCCATTCCCCCCTGCTGTTTGAGGATTTCAAGGTGGCCTCTGAATGAAAAGTAGTCTCTGGGAGAACGTGTGGACCGTTCCCCCTCATCACAATCAGTGTCTTCTGTGATAGATTCCTCTAGGGAATCAAGGTGCTTCCTCTTGCACCATTTCTTCCGGGGTGTTTCTCCAGTGGGATCCTCTGAGGATGACTCCAGAGAAGGGGTTCCCTTCAAAGGGTGTTCTTGTGACTCCTGTGCCCGGGGACATGACATAGCGGGTTGGGAGAGGTGCATACTAGGGGAGGTTTCTAATACTGATGTCAATGGTGCCAACTGTGAGCCTTCGGAATGAAGGATCCTTTCCATCATCTGTACAGCAGGCCCACTCGAGGAAGGATGGGAGCCCGGAACAGGGAGGGGCAACCTCGGAACCGGGGTCACACCCCGGCACTACGAGCCCACCTCCAGTTGAGGGGTTCTGAGAGAACTGGGACCCATTGGAACTGTGGACATAGACTATGCCAGTACGGACGGTCCAAGCACTGCTCCGAGAAAGCATTGGCTCCATCAAAGCCGATGCAGCAAGGGTGGTCGGTGCCAACAGGGGAAACACTGCTGTCGGAGCAGAGACAGTATGTACCTAAGTGGACATCAGTACTGAGGACCAGGGTGGATGCAGGAGAAGGATAAACAGGGGAAGATGTGGTAAAAGATTCCAAGCCAGGAGGGACGGAAGGTATAGCTGGAATGGGCAATCCCCTAGCTGCCAGAAGCTGGTCCACACCCTACACTAGGTCTAGTTCAGAAAAACTCCTAGTGGATCTAAAGGAGGCTGCTGAAGGGGAATCGGGTCTTTCTAGAAAGCGGCTAAATCTCTGCCCCAAACAAGGGTCGTACGTTGGATAATATCTTGTCCTAGGCAGGTATTCGAATTTTGGAGCCCGTGGAGCCAAAGAGACTGTCGGCATTGTGGTCAGGGATGGTGCCGAGGCATGTACAGTCATCGGAGCCGATGTGGGAACCAAGGACGGCACCGAAGTCAGTGGTGCCATGGTAGGAACCAAAATAATAGGAGTGAATATCATGGTCGGCACCGAGGGAGAAGACACAGAGCCTGGTGCCGAACAGGTCTGCACCGAGGGTGCTGGTGAAGCACAGAGCCGACTCAGTTCCATAACTGACTAAGATGCAGGAACACAGTTACTCCGTTTTTTCCTTATGTTTTTTGGTCTTAGGAGGGGGTGAGACCTCTGACCCAGACAGGGCCTCTGAGAAAGGGGTATTGAGTAAACCTTTTAAAATAAGTTTATTCTTACGTTCTGTTAGTGTCCGATTAATAAAACTAGCACAACTGTCAGTCTGCTTTAATATGATCCACGCCCAAACAGTAGACACAATGGACATGTGTATCTGAGTTAGGCATCTTACATCCACACTTGTCACACTGTTTAAATCCCAACTTAGCTTTGTCACATGGTAAAGGTAACAATGCTATCCTATAGAAAAAATAAGGGAGGAAATACCAGTGATGTTATTTTAAAAAATAACACCAGTAAAAAGGGAAGGCTCGTCAAAGACAGGAGAGAGGGACAGTACCAAAAAAAGGTAAAAAAATTTAATTACCAAGGAAAAGGGTAGAAAATAGGCTTAGGTTATAGGCGACAGTGAGAAAAGACTAACTACTAAAAATTTAGTTATTCTGAAGAAAAACAGTCATAAAATTAATAATTTTCTACTTGGCTTTGACAGCGATGGCCAACACATCTGACTAGGAATGTCAGAAACAGGATCTGGAGTAATTAGGAGAGGGGCATTGTAGGCAGATTCTTAGCTGAGAGTTTTTGGATTGCACGAGCTGGGAATCAGCCATATCAGTTCAGAGGATGGAACAGAGGTCCTATCTGTAATGAATAAACAAAGATTTACATCATCAGATTGAGAGTTATGTACTTACCATAATGCTACATCTGGGATTTTTCTCATTTTCATCCATTTCAACCTTTGTGTCACAAGATCTGACCTCAGCAACTTTTTTGGAAGCTGTGGATTCAGGACGCGACTCCTCACCTAGCCATAATTTCCTCTGTTCCCCAAAACTACATCAGATTGAGTTTGCCTAGTCACAACCAATACAGGATTCAAACACACAGTAAAAGGTGGATAGCCCACAGTACAGGCTTAAGGAAAAAAACAGGAAAATAAACTGCAACTAAGGCTGTTCAACTGACAAGGTTCCTGGTGAAGTAGAAATAGATTCCAAAACTGCAAGTAGGGTAAATGTTGCTCGAATTTATTTAAATCAACCACCTTACCCTACTTGCAGTTTTGGAATCTATTTCTACTTTTATCCAGTTGTTAGTTTTTCGTACTTTATTGTTTAAGGTTCCTGGTGAAGGCCATTCGTTCCAAATGAGTACCAGATGGCAATTCTGGAAGGGGTCAGAGGGAGGGATGTTGAATAGGATGAAAACAAACCACAAATTTAGCATTATGCCAAGTACTTAACTTTCATACTCGATGTTGTCTATTTTCAGACAGAACCTCTGTAACAGATTCCCAAGCTACCAAAAACACATGGGCAATATCAAGGAAAGATATTTCTGAAAATGGTGGAGCCAAAAGTACAGGACCTGGACTACCCACCAAGCTTACAATGAGAAACAAATGGTGTGAAGAATAGATTGAGCTGCTACTGTACAAATTACATCAATAGGAAATCTGCATAAAAAAAGCTGTGGATGTAGCTACCATCCTTGTAGAATGTGCCACTGTTTTTCATACACAAACATTGTGAAATCAGAAAGCCAATGAGACAGTAGCTCTTGATGTACTTTGACCAGTTTTGGCCTTAGAGAAGGCAGCAGCTGATCAGACTATACTCCTGTGTAAATAAGAGAGTTGTCTATAAGCATCCAATAAAAATAAAGTATACTCTCCTTTATTGGAACATATTCAAAAGAATATGGGTAGTGCAATAGTCTGCTCAAGATTCACTTCAGATGCCACCTTTGGAAAGAACTCGGGATTTGTTCTCAAAGATACCCTTGTCCTTGAGGAAGGAGACACATGGGTGTTTTATGGGTAAGTCTTGTAACTCTGACATACTCTTCACTGAAGTGACAGCCAAAAGAAAGATGGTCTTCCAAGCAAGGTATTTTAAACCCACTATGGCTGCATATTTCAAAAGGAGTTCAAGTTAAGGCCTAAAGCAAAATTGTGATATCTCCAAGGAGGGAACAGTTCCATTACTGAAGGCTGCAAAAGAAAAAAAGTGTCCTTTAGAAAAGCTTCTGAAATATTTAGGGAACTGATAGTCATTTGATTATACTCACTATGAAAGTTGAAAATGGCTGCTAACTGACCCTTAATCATTCAAAAAGGCTCAAGTTTTTGAAACAGACAGGACAAAATCCAAAACAGATGGAAGAGGAGCTGAAAATTTTATCTATTCTTTTTGAAGATGCTCATACAGAAAAATTCCTCCACTTGCTAAGACAAACTTTTTTAGTATTTGTTTTTTTCTGAAGCAGTTAAGATGTGGACTACCAATGAGGATAGCCTGGCATCTCTGGCTATCATTTGAATTGAAGGAACCAAGCATTTAGCTTCAAGGTTTTCAGATCCAAGTGAGCTGCCAGAAGGGAAGAGTCTTTTTTTTTTTTTTTTTTTATTTAACATTTACTAGCAGAGTCTGACTGGGACAGAGTCCATTTTCAGCGGAGGCCTGGGAAGAAACACTCCAGACACACGTCTTTGGAATATGGGAGGAAACCAGAGCATCCCAAGGAAACCCAAGTGAATTGTTTTGGGTTGTTTCTATAGTTATTCAGTTGGTTAGAAAAACAGTTTCTCTTGTCAGTACATAGAGCTACTGTTTGTATCCATGTAGGTTGCATTCATTTTTTTTATGCCATTATTTCCAGGCCTTGTCCCTATTCTATAGGAGTTGTTTAGTGGCCTTTGTTAGCCAGGGTCCATGGTTTGATTTTACTTTTGGTATGAGGAGGGGCAGGTTGTTGAATGTGTCTAGGGATATATCTTATTAAAATAATATAAGGCATTATCCAATGGGAGTGTTTTTAGTGGGCACTAATCTAAGTTTCTGAATGTTGATAAATTCTTGTTGATCAAAATGTTTTAGGTTTCTGGTGGCTTTATAGTTATGAGATTGGAATATATACGGAGTGGATCTATAACTGAAAACAGGTAAGTGGTTGCAGAGTATACTGGGTAGGGTCTTTGGATTTAAGTATTTAAGTGGATCTGAAACGAAGATCCAGTCGAGGGCTGCTCCTGGTGTATTATTGTTGAGCATTCTGGTAGGGTTGGTGATGAGTAGGGTGAACTTGTAGAGATTTACATATAAAAGACCAGGGGGCCGAATGTGGACTAAAGCATCCCTCAGACGACTGACCATGAGGAGGGATCAAGGCAAAAAAACTGCTGCATTTGTAGTTTAGATATGAAGCAAAAGGATCACAACAATGTTGGCCTCATTGACTAAATATTTGCCTCACCACTGTCTTATTGAGTGACCACTTGTGGAGCAGAAGAATGGACCTATTCAACCTGCCTGCTAGAACACTGAAAATCCCCAGGATATGCACTGCAACAAGGAAGCAAAGGGAAGACATCATTCACTACCACACCCTCATGTCTTGCCAGCAAAGTGGATAGGCTCAGGTTCCTCCCTGCTTGATGATACATCAGACTACTGACATGTCTAACTGGATGAAGATCACACACTCAGGGAGTCCAGAAAGGCCTGCAACTCTAGGAGGACTGCCCTAAAATCATAGGCATAGATGTGAAGCTCGGCCTCCATTGGTGACCATGAATCTTTTACCACTTTCCCTTTGAAACACCCCACACCCACCCCAGAATGGAAGTGCCCATGGCTATTGTAGCCAATGGGGAAGATGGAAAGAAAGGCCAACCTTCCAGAACCTCTGAGGTCAATATCACCTGGTGCAAGATCTGCAAATGGTCAGATGAATTTGCGCATGAGGATGTGACATTTGGCATCACTGTACTGATAAGGCCCCACTGAAGAACTATCTTGTGGTATCTGACTAGGGAAACTAACATAATGGTTGAAGCCATAACCCCCAGTAAAGCAGTGATGAAATCCTGGTCTCTGGGAGTTTGGCTATTTGGCTGATAGAGTTACTATCTGCTGTGTTGGTGTCAACGGACTCTTTTCAGTGTTTATTGAAAATGTTTGTATTGAATAATTTCTCTTATGTAGGATTATTTTTTTTTCCTTCACTATTATTTTTCTGATAAACTGCATTTCATTGTATGTATACATTGCAACCCGCTGACACTGTTAACACTAAAATTGTAAAACTGTGGAGCTTTTCTCCCCAGGCCTCTGCTGAAAAAGCTCTACTTAGCTCAGTCAGACTAATCTACTCAACAAATGTAAAAAAATAAAATAAAATAAAATAAATACATAAATAAAATAAACAGACTAATATCCAAGCTCTGAGCAAACTGGAGCAAGAGGTTCCATTGTTGGACCAGACCATCCCTGGTTGCATTAGTAAGAAGCCAATTGCCTAAATATAGGGATACCTGGAATCCTAGCAGCCTCTGATATGCTGCCATCACTGTCATGCATTTAATAAACACCTGGGGGGGGGGCTATGAAGTGGAAGAGACGGGTTCCCAGCTGGAATGTGAGGAACTTCCTGTACGGTTTCACTATCTTGATATGGCAGGAGGTGCCCTGGAGATCTTCGGAGCACATCCAATCATTTTTCCTCCAAAGAGGTAGAATGGACTGAACCATGATCATCCTGAGGTCCCTTGTCTTTTTTGGAATGAAAAAGAATGTGGAATAGATTCCAGATCCTAACTGATTTTGAAGAATCTGCTGACTGATTTTTTCCAACACCTTTGAAACTTTTGTTCTCTTAGATTCCATCTTGCTGGGTAGAACAATGGAAATATCTTTTTTTCTTTCGTGGGGAGGGGGCCAAAGGGAGAGTATCCTCAGCACCCATGTATCTTGTGTGATGGCCTGCCAGGCTTGAGGGTCTCCCCCTCCAAAGTACAGCAGTCAGGCAATCCTTCAGGAGCACTGACAGGATTTTTCACTGAATGGGCTTGCCTCTGCACATTAAAAATTACCCTCCTTGTGCAAAAGAGCTCTGGTTAAACCCCTGAGATTTTCTGAACCACACTCCCCCACCTGATTCCTACAAAAGGTCCTCTGCGGGGTGAAGAAGCAGATCCCAAAGGCAGATACAGTGTTACCATCTTGCTTCCTCCAAGTGAGAGGCTCCTTACTTTGGTCAGAAAACTGTCAAAAGGGGTATTAAGGAAATATGTCTTAAAGCTTTCTGCAAAGTCGCACAATCACATCCAGGCATGTCAGCAGATGGTGATGCCAGTGCCCACTGCTCTTGCAATACCATCAGCTGCATTGTACAACATATGCTTAGATATGTTTTACAGTGACTGTAGGGTAGACAATTGGGACTCTGCCATTTTCTGTATGTCTGCTGGTAGGGTACCCAAGAGGGACTTGGTTAGCTCCTTTGTTAAAACTTTCTGAAAACATGTCATATCGGCAAGGTAGTTCAGTGCTCCAAATGCAAGTCACTGACATGCATGTCAGTTTCCCAAACCTGTCCAGCACCCTTGAATCCCCGTTAGATGGATGGACAGATGTGCTCTCGTCTGAGTGTTCCTTCTTGGTGGCTGCCATCACAACTATGGTATCTATTAGGGAACCCTGGCTGCCATCACAACTATGGTATATATTAGGGAACCCTTAGTGTGTCCTGTCCTTTGGGATAGTCAAGACCATATCAGGATTCTTAGGGATAGGTTCTACCATATCAGGATCCTTCTACACCTGCTAAGCCACCAGATTTACGAGGACGTCAGAAAGTAGCACCATTCAAGAGATGGGATAGCCAGCCCCAAATATCTCAAGGAACACAGTGAGGGTGCATCAGTGGACAAATCCCCATGCTGCTTCATCAGTTCTAGTGCAACTGTCAAAGTTGAGGTTTTCCAGAGAGAACCCTTTGTGGTCATCAAAGTACAAGTCTTCTGTGACCGATTCCAGGGAGGAATCCATGTCTCCTTTTATACATCTGTTTCCTAGGACGTGGCTGCTCTTGGGACTACAGGGAGGGTTTGGAATCAGACTGGGAACTCACATGGTGACTATGCCCAAGGCTGTAAGTAGCTAATTGTCCTAGTAGATCAGGATGTAGGAGCTCAGACGAAGAATCCAAAGGGGGAGCGGGACTGAGCAGGACATGGCAGAGGAACCAAAGGATGAACTGTAATAGGAGCCACTGATGTTCGGGCAGACTGGGCTGGACCTGGTATGCCCACTGGGTAAACCCCCAGTTTAATCTGCATCCAGAGAATCTCTCATTCTATTCATAAGCTGATACTAGGCTATCTGCCCTAGGGCATTTACAAGCCTAGCCAGAGTGTGTTTGGCTTTCGCCACCCTTCTTAGATTAGTTGACTGTGCCTCTGTATAGTAGGTCACAGAAGATAGCCCATTTAAGGTTAGTTTACCGTGCCTCTGTCTAGCAGTGACACAGAAGAGATCCCAGGGGTAAATTTACGATCTCCCATCCAAACATCAAGATTCTTCTTGAAGAGGGTCATTGAGGGGCTCTGTCAGACATGTACTGGGATTTTGTTGCACAGTGAGGGGAGCCTCTGGGATATGAATCTGTCCCTCCAGCATGTTCTATTTATTTCTGTGCTGAGGTTTAAGTCACTGGAGCGTGTAGTTTTGATGGATTTGGATTTCTTGAGGTGGAGCATGTCCATTAATTCTGGGTTGGACATGGCTTTATACGTCATGCACAGATCGCCTCTGAGTAGGCAGTAAGCAACTGAGTAGAGCTGGAGTTTCTTTAGCCTACCTGCGTAGGGCATCTGTTTGAGTCCCTTGATCCTCTTGGTGAGGTATTTCTGGGGTCTTTCTAGTTGTAGCAGGTGCCGGGTAAGGTACATCCCAAATGGGGCATTGTATTCAATTATGGGCCTGATGAGTAGAGGGGCACAATGACCTCTCTTGCTCTAGATGTGAACCCCTTCGTGATAAGGTGGGCTTTATAGAATGTCTTTCGAACCACTTTGGCAATGTGATTGTCAAAGGAGAGATTGCAATCTACTTGGGTCCCCAAATCCCTAATCACTTCTTCTGTACTTAATGGATTACCACCTATGTGGTAATTTGTGGGCACTTTGTTTTTTCCAAAGGGGATGACTATGCACTTTTTGGCATTTAGCTTTAGACCATGGCTCTGGCACCAGTTATCCGTCTCTGTGAGACCTTTTTGGAGGATGCTTGTGTCAGCCGGCGAGTCGATTATGGCCCCCAGTTTGCAGTCATATGCAAACTTTGTCAGCCATAGTCCTCCTCTGTTAGCCTGTACCTCAGAGAAATATATACCGAATAAGAGAGGTCCCAGGACTGAGCCTTGTGGGACGCCACTTGTAACTGGTTTAGAGTCTGACATGGCACCTGCAATTCTGACCATGTGGGTTCTATCCCTAAGCCAGTTTGCAACCCATCTTGTGACATAGGGGTTGATATTTAAGCTGGTGAGCTTATTAATGATGCCCGAGTGGGGTATTGTGTTGAAGGCTTTTGCAAAGTCAAGGTAGGCTGTGTGGACTACCTTCCCTTCGTCTACGGCCTTGGTGACTGTTTCAAAGAAATTGACCAGGTTCAAGAGGCAAGATCTGCCCTTAAAGCTGAATTGGGTAGGATCCAGTGTTTGGAGGTTCCCAATGTCTTTGTTTATGAGTTCCATGATGATACTCTCCATAGCTTTGCAGACCAGGCTAGTTAGGCTTATAGGGCGATAGTTTCCGGGGTCCATTGTGGCACCACCTTTATGGAGTGGGACCACTGTTGCTGTACGCCATTCTTTGGGTACATATCCTGTTGTAAGGCTGAGACTGAACAGTGATTTTAAGTGAGGGTTCAGTTCTTCTTGGAGCTCATGTAAAACGCAGCCCGGGACACCATCCGGTCCCACTGATGCTGTGTTTTTTGCTTTGGAGAGGGCAGCTCTCACCTGTGCATCTGTGATGTCAAGGAAGCTACACTCTGTTGGGATAGTCATTTGCTCATTTGGGGGGGGGGGGGTAGACGTTTGCACTGAACCCGTCTGCCAGGATGTTGGCAAGGTCTGTGGGTTCAGTGTATTTTTTGTCATTTTGCACTAACTCACAACATATCTGGGAGTTTCCACACAGGTTTCTGACATAACTAAAGAAAGCTTTGTGATTATCTTTAGCGTCTTGTGCAATTTTTCTTTCGAAGCTAACCTTAGATGATTTTATGAGGGATCGTAGTTTCTTGCTAGTACTGATCAGAGTTGTCTTCCCTTTCAGGGATTTTGCTCTATCATGTAGTAGCTTCCTCCTTCTGTTGTGCAGCTTATTTTTGGCTGGGGTCAACCAGACAGGTCTTTGGAGGAGTGTGTCTTGGCTTTATTTGGGATAGCCCGCTCCATGCATTCCTGTAGGTATCCATAGAATGCGTTTGTAAAGGATTCTGTGGTTAGGGCCGTATTTTCCACTGCCCCTGGGGCTTTGAAGGATTCCACCTCAGTTTTGAGAACTGGGAAGTTTGCTTTTGAGAAGTTTTTGACCGTGGTTTCCTCTGCTGGGGGTGGGGACGGGATATGGATGTCCATAGTGATTAATTTATGGTCAGATCTCATCAATGAGGGGTATACCTCTGGTATGGAACATAGAGTCCCCATGTTGGCGATGATCAGGTGCAATATGTTTTCCCCTCTTGTGGGAGTGGTGACCAGTTGTTCCATAGCATTTGAGTTTATAAATTCTAGGAACCGTTGGGCTAGGGTGTTGGGGCTTGAGTAGTGCTCCCAGTCTATGTTTGGGTAGTTAAAGTCACCCAATATAATGGTGTTTGGAGAGACTTTCATATTCTCCAGTGTCTTCAGGATAGCCGAGTGGGGTTCCTGAGTTTGGGAGGGTGGTCTGTAGCAGGATATGGGTATCTTTGATGAATATGGATACTCCCCCTCCTCCTGTGGTTCGGTCCGAGTTTTGGGGCCGAAAAGCATGGTATGAGGTATAGCCTGGTAGTGCTGGGGTGCTATCGGGACCCTTGAACCAGGTTTCTGTTACTGCACAGATATCGATATTCTCCATACTGAGGGAGAGCCTCGAGTGTGTGCATCTTGAGGTTTAGACTTCTGGCATTGAGCAGCATTACCCTTAGTTTCTTTTTCCTTGCGTTGTCTAAGGAGGTGGGTTTGTCTTTTGAGCCTTGCCTAAAAAAGGCACTATGGGGGTGGCAAGAGCCTTGGCCAGTATTCAAAAACCCAGGGGTGACAGGTGCAAGCCATCCCTAGCGAAGCAACGTGGCTTGTCAAGCATGTCATCCCAGGCTCACAGACACTGGATCCCCTTTGAGTGACACCAATACTTTAGCCAATTGTTGAAATGAATCATTTTGTCTTTATACTGTGGTATCATTCTTGGTGAGGGTAAGATGCTACTCAAGGTCAGGGTCATACCGGCCTGGGCCACATGATCAGAGAGCTCCTCTATGTCTCTTTTCATGCAATCCAGGGAGGTACGTCTCAAGACATTCACACCAGCATGGACAAAGACGGAGTCATATTTGTACTTGCTTTGGAGTGACCTGAGTGTTTGTGTTATGTGGTGGATCCTGGCACCAGACAGGCAGCTTACAGTGACCTTCTCCTTGTTCAGCCTGGTGAGAGGGACGTCAATGTGTCCAACAATAGAGTCACCTACTACAAGTGTATTAGGTGTGTTTTTCAGCCTTAAGGGCTGTGACTGCGACACACTGACTTTGTGAACTATGTGATACGTGGGTATTGTTGTGGGGTAGCAGTTGCTTGGATGTTTGCTTTGGAGGTCTCTGTTGCTTGGGCAGATTTTTATTTAGAGCCTCCGAGTATGTTTTTGTGTGTTTATGTGTTTGGTTTGCTGTTGCGATAGGTCTATGTGAGAATGGATTTGTGGTGTGTGTGATTACCTTCTCCTCCTGACTGGCCATGCCAGTACTATACTGAGAGAGCTCAGCCTCCAGTTTGGCTATATAGTTGCATCTTTCTCATATATTTGAGCTTGTTGGGAAGAGGAGAGGGTGGTCTGTGTACATAAGGCAGTTGTAACATTGCCTCAAGATTCCCATATTCACCAGCTGGACTGGAGAGTAAACCTGAAACTGACTTTTGGACATGCCAGAAAAGTATAAGGAATTACTTTTTGACTTTATCAAAAAGGACCAATAAGGAGCCAAGTACTTAAAGGGAGTATAAGAGGGTGTAGTGCTTTAGTTTATTAGTGCTTACTTATAAGACACTTATCCTAGCTACTGCTGGGTTTTAGAAGGAAAATTGTGCTTACTTTGAGATTTGGAACAGTTCTAAGGGAAAAAGTGAAGAGCAGACTTTGTGGAGCCGGGAATACTTCAAACCCGATTAAGTGGCGCTGCCCGATGCTGCGCTATGCGCAAAAGAGGGTTTTAACAGAGTGGGATCAAGGAGTTTGGAATTGACCCAAAATGGCCAACAAAACTACAGTTTCTAGGCAGTAACCACTCCCACAGGGGCAGGCAGGCTGTTCAGTGTTTACCACTGCCACTGATGAACACAGAGACTTCCCTTTAGCCCAAGCAAGCAATGGCCTCCAAGAAACTTACAAACAGTTTAGAACAGCAAATCTGTAACTGAACTTTTTTTAAATTTCAGAAAGTGGGAAAAAAAGCAAGATTTTTTTTTTTTTTTTTTTTTTTTTAAAGATAGCAAAGATACACAAGTAGCAACAAGATAGAAAGTACAGTTTTGTACCTACCATAAATGTAGATGTCCGATAGGTATGCATCTGCAGTCATAACATATGGGTTGTCCTGCCTCAGGCAGCCCTTCGGTCGGCCGGATTCCAAAGTCTGGGTCTGGCCTCGGCTGATGTCGCACTTTCCCCGACGTCAGAGCGTCTGGGGTATAAAAGCATCAGCCGACGCCATTTTCCTCAGTTTTTCTTGCCCCAGATGCCAGGTGCCCTCTAGGAAGGCTAAATTTGGATAAATGCTGAAAAGTTCCAAACATTTGCAAATTATATACATGTATAAACAAACAAATACACCATAATAGATTCCCCAGCTAGCTGAAAGAGGGTAAGTACCCTAGGAATACCACAGAGGGAAGGAGGGTGGGTAATCCTGACTGCAGATGCATACCTATCGGACATCTACATTTATGGTAGGTACAAAACTGTACTATGTCCTTCAAGGATGCATCTGCAGTCATAACATATGGGTAGAATACCATAGCCAATCTGGGGGAGGAGGTACTAAGAGAAGGATGGTGTAGTTAAGATCCCCTGCAGCACTGCAGTTGCAAACCCTGCTCGGGATCTGGAGTATAAAGGTAGATTGTAATGCTTGGCAAATGTATGCACGGAGCTCCAAGTAGCAGCTTCTAAAATGTCCTTGGTAGCCACCCCTCGTAGGAAAGCTGTAGTGGTGGCTGTGGCCCTTGTGGAGTGAGGCCTGATATTTTCAGGAACTGTCTTTCCATGAAAGGAGTAACAAAAGTGAATGCAATTTCATATCCATTTTGAAATTGTCCGTTTGGAAATTGATCTTCCTTGTACCCCAGTTGCATAGGCTACAAAAAGTTGGTCAGTTTTTCTGCTAGTTTTCGTTCTGTCCAAATAGTAGCGTAGTTGTCTGTGTATATCCAGGGTGTGCAAAAGTTTTTCCCCTTTGTTCTGTGGGTTAGGGAAGAACGTAGGCAAGTGAATAGCTTGGTTCAAGGATACCCTACATACCACCTTTGGCATGAAAGTAGGATTGGTTCTTAGTGACACTCTATCCTGGTGAAAAATAAGAAAAGGCTGCACTGCCATTAATGCTTGTAACTCAGATACTCTTCTTGCTGAAGTGATTGCCAGAAGGAATGCAGTTTTCCAAGATAAAAACTGTAGGTCTGTTGATGCTGCTGGTTCAAAAGGAGGTAGTGTCAGTTTTTCCAGCACAAAATTGAGATCCCATGCAGGTAGAGGGGATCTTCTTGGAGGTTTAACATTTTTGATCCCTCTCAAAAATTGCCTGAGAAGAGGGTGTGAGAAGATAGGTGGATCCATATTGTATTCTGCTGAAATTGCTGAAGCATGAATCTTAATAGAAGAATAAGACAGGCCATTGTGGAACAATTCTGCTAAGTATTCTAGGATGTGTGCTAGGTTTGCCACTGTGACATCTGTTCCCTTTGATGTGCTCCAAATGAGAAATCTCTTCCATTTAGCTGAGTATGTCTTCCTTGTGGAAGGTCTGCGAGCCTCCAGGATAATGTCCTTCACCCTCTGAGATAAAACAGTTTGGTTGGGATTTAAGGAATTTTCCAGGCAGTTAGCTGCAATGTTTTCAAGTTGGGATGCAGGGTCTTGAAATTGTTCTGCGTTTAGAAGAGGAGGCCATAGGGGAAGAGGCCATGAATTTGCCTGAGACATGCTTCTCAATAGTGGGTACCAGTGTTGTCTTGGCCAGTCCGGAGCTATTAGTATCACTTTTGGCTGTTCCTCCCTGATCTTCAGTAGAACCTTGTACATCAATGGGAGAGGTGGAAAGGCATATACTGTTCGGGCATTCCAGCTGAAAGAGAGAGAGAGTCCACCCTCCATGCTAGTGGGTGGTATGTCCTTGAGCAGAATGTCTTCAGTTGGTGGTTGAGTGGGGAGGCGAACAGATCTCAGGCATTCCCCATGTCTTTGTTATGAGTTTGAAGATGTCTGGATGCAGCATCCATTCGTGTGCATCCATGGTAGTTCTGCTTAAGCTGTCTTCTAGTGCATTTTCTTTTCCTGGTACGAATTTGGCCTGCAGCTGGATATTGAGATTCAGGCATAGATTCCACAGATTCATAGCCATCCGGCATAGAAGGTAGGAATGTGTGCCTCCCTGTTTGTTTATGTACCACATGACCGTGGCATTGTCTGTCCTTATTAACAGATGTCCCTGCTGGAGGAAGGGTCTGAATGCCTCGATTGCATGCCTCACTGCCAGCATTTCCTTTTGGTTTATGTGCATGCTTAGCTGCCCTTGAGGCCATAGGCCTTGGATACATTTGTCCTCCATGTGTGCTCCCCATCCTCGGTCTGAGGCGTCCGTGGTGATGGTCTGCCTTGTTTTTGGTTTGTTGAAAGGCAACCCTCTGTTGGACTGGCAGGCCTGAGCCCACCACAGGAATTCCTTTTGAAGGCATGGAATGATTGGTATCATGGTTTCTAGACTGTGACTGTGTTGAGACCATACACTCCTTAGGTACCATTGTAATTTCCTCATATGCAGCCTGGCATGTGGGATTAAAATTATGCAGGATGCCATGTAACCCAGGGCCTGCAGGACTTTCCTTGCAGTAAGCCGAGTTTGTCTTGTCAGAATCATGAAATAATCTGGAAGTTGTTTTTGTTTTTCTTCTGTGAGAAATGCCATCTGGGTGATTGTGTCCAGATCTGCACCCAAAAAGGTTATCCTTTGGGACGGTACTAGTCTTGACTTTTGGATGTTGACTGTGTATCCCAAGGTCTGAAGCAGGTGTATGGCATAGGCCAAGTCCTTTAACTATTTTTTCTTGTTGTCCGCTTGTATTAGGCAGTCGTCCAGGTATGGATAAATTTGAATTCCCTGAAGTCTGCAATGTGCAATTACTGATGCCAGGCATTTCGTGAATACTCTGGGCGCAGTAGATAAGCCAAAGGGCAATGCTGAGAATTGATAATGCTCTGATCCTGCAAGAAATCTGAGGTGTCTTCTGCAATCTGGTCGGATAGGGACGTGCAGGTATGCCTCCTTGAGATCTAGAGTCACCAGCCAAGACTCCTTGCCCAACATGGGAAGAAGTTGCTGTAGGGTCAGCATTTTGAATTTTGGCACAATGAGATAAGTGTTCAGTGCGGACAGGTCGAGAATAGGCCTCCATTGGTTTTCTTTTCTTGGTACAAGGAATAGTCTGGAGTAAAATCCTTGGCCTTGTTCTGTACATGGTACCCTTTCTATAGCTTTCATCTGAAGTAAATTGCTGATTTGTCTTAAAGCCTCTGCCTTCTGGTTTGGTGGAAGGTTTGGCATTCCGCTTCTTTTTGGCAAAGTGTGGAAGTGAAACCTGTATCCTTTGTCTATTATTTGCAATGTCCATGTATCCTTTGTAATGCAATGCCAGTTTTTTGAGAATAAAGCCAGCTTTCCGCCCAAGGGTGCTTCCAGTTGATCCCTGGTAGGCGGAGTCAGAGTCAAGTCATTGGGTCTGTCCTGTAGTAGTGGTTGTAGTTGCAGCTGTTGCACTACTCATCTGGTTGGCAGGCTGCCACTGACGGCCTCTGTAGGGGCCCTTCGATTGGCCTCTGCCCTAGGGCCTGTTCCTGCCTCTCTGTGCTCTGGACGAGTCTGGAAAGGACCAATTCTTTGTAGGCCAGTTTCTGCTGAACCTTGGTGGTTGAACTTGCAAGAAATCTTTAACTGTTTGCACAGATTTTGCTTTTTCTTCAACCTTTTTTAGAATCTCCTGTGCAGGGGAGCCAAATAAATTTTGTTTCTCCATTGGAGCATCGAGGAGTTTAGCTTTGACATGGTCTGGCAAAGATTGCTCCTTCAGCCAGGCATGCCTACGAATAACTGCCCCAATCATAGCTGATCTAAATGAAGCCTCCAGTGCATCATAGCCACATTTTAAAAAATGATTACTAACCTGTTGTGAGTTATGTACCAAATCCTGAAGGGATTTATGGTCTAAGGGTTCAGGAGAAGAAAGTTTCTTATTCAGTTGATCTAACAAAAATTCTTGGTACTGTATCATATGGAATTGACAGTTTAATGCCCTGGCAGAAGAGTAGCAGATGTATAAACCTTTTTTCCCCATCTCTCTAAAGCTCTAGACTCTCTTTCAGAGGGTAGGGGATTTTTGGCAGTAGCAGCTGCAACCCCTTTAGGGCCCTGAGAAATAGTTCCTGGGTCTGCAGCATGGGCTTTATACAGATGGAAATGAGAATCCGGGACCCTGTAATATCTGTCAGGTTTGGCAGGGGCCGGAGGAAGAGAATCAGGGGCTGTACTGACATCATTGTACACATCATCAATTACATTTAGAACAGGAGGTATAGCTAAGGGTCTATGCTGAGGCAAATGCAAAAAGGTCCTTAATCTTTTTCTAGAATCAGTGAAATCCTGACCTTGCCATTGAAAGTGCTCTCTCATGGAGTGTAAAGTCTCCCCAAAGGAAAATTCTTCAGGAGGGGAGGCCGAAGGGATAGATTCCTCTGCATCTGAATCCTCATAAGGTGAGTAAGCCCCATCCTGGTGGTCTGACAAATCTGATCCATCTGTGGAGTAATCTGAGGAGTGAGGTTCAGAGGGGTCAGTCCTGGGCCTTTTGTCTGGAGGAGGTTGAGAGGCCCTGTCTGGGTGAGGTTGTGAACCCCTAATTAAGGAGATAAGGTCCTCAGCAAGGGTGAGGATCTGTGAACTAGAGGAAGGCCTCTGGGATGTAGATTTGGCAGGCAAAGCTTTTGAAAGTTTGGCAGCTTTAGCCCTGGAGAAGGCCTTAATAGACATAGAAGCTGGGGGCCTAGCTGCCCCACGTGCAGGGGTAGAAATGTCCAAAGGTATGGTGTAGGACAATTCCTGAACACTAGCTTCGGTAGGGAGTTCTGAAGCCGACTCAGCCAGGGCTTCTCTGGCCTCGGTGGTCAGAAGTATGGTTTCGGAAGTAGGAATCGCCGTGGACTCTTTCGGCCGAAACAGAGACACTCGCGGTAGGCCTAGCCGTGGTTTCAGCCGAAACTGCGGGCCGCGAGTGTCGGTCCTTTTCCTTGCGTTTTTTGACCATATGCGAAGTCGGAGTCTCAGACGGCATTTTATAAGCAAAAGCGGCTCCAAAAAATTCCTCTGCAAACTCCGACCGACGTCTAAGAGTTCGTCGGTTGAAGGAGGCACAGGCTAAACAAGCTGATACGTCGTGGTCTGGGCCTAAGCAAGGAAGGCAGTAAGAATGGAAATCCTTAAGAGGTATTTGTTTCCCACAAGTTAAACAATTATTTACTTTGTCTGACATCGGCTGAGGCAAGAAAGAGTCCCCAACGGGGTACTTAGCTTTTTTCGAAGTCTTCGGTAGCTGAAATCTCTGGATCTGACCGACCGGCACTTGCGAACAGCTTCTGCTTCGGGCACCGCGCGGCAAGAAAGACTGAGGTAAATGGCATCGGCTGATGCTTTTATACCCCAGACGCTCTGACGTCGGGGAAAGTGCGACATCAGCCGAGGCCAGACCCAGACTTTGGAATCCGGCCGACCGAAGGGCTGCCTGAGGCAGGACAACCCATATGTTATGACTGCAGATGCATCCTTGAAGGACATCACTGCAATAAAAGACCCCACACTTGAGTGCTAGGCCAGAGACAGGTAAAATGCAAGTTTTAAGAAAAAAACGATTTTAAAATAAGTGCAACACAGGAAATGCAGTAAACAGGCTCTAGATGTGTTCTAAATACAGTTCCTAATACAGATATCAAGTTTAGCAAGCTGGAAAACGTCAAAAAGCAGGCGGCTATGCAGAAATCTTAAATAATCTGATATCCTCTTCAGTGAGGCTCACTGCAGAATGGATGGACCTCAGTGATGAAGCCACCAAACATGGCCATAAAAAAATGTCTCCTCTGGAAGAAGTGCAAGTGAAGTCTATAACTTACTGGCCCCCATCAAAAAGGAAGAGGAGGTGTTGGTGTATGGACTGTAGTAGCTTGTGGATCTGAATACGGGTTTTGGGAACCAGACCCGAAGGCTCAGTTCGATCTAGAGAACATTTCCTGGATTTCTTTTCAGACTTTTTTTCTTTCTCCTTTGACGGCCTAGGTTTCTCAACTTTTTTTGCTGGAAGATGAATCTGAAACAGAAGGTGCCTACATCCCCACCTTGGCAGGAAGACAACGCTTCAGGATCAATTTGTCTCTGTTCCCTCGCAGCGTTCTAGTATCAAACTATGCAAACACCTCACTGTAAGAATCAAAATGTGCCACACCAAAGCAGTATACACAAGGAGTGTGAATCCTGTGGTCAGATCTCATGTCTGCAAGCAGAGCACTTCTCAAATACTGAACCCTGTCCGCCACAACACTGGAGGAAGCAACAGCTCTAGTAGAATGAGTCTTTACAGAGGTAGAGAGCCATTTTCTATGAAAGGAATAACAAAAAATGGTTTTAGCAATCCAAGAGGATATGGTTTGCTTAGAAACAGCCAAACCTAGAGATCTGCGATGGAAGGAAACAAAAAATTGCTCAGATTTGCAAATGACATTAGTCTTATCCAAATAATGTCTGAGCTATCAATGCAAATCTAAAGTGTGAAGAACCCTCTCACTAGCAGACTGTGAAGAAGGATAAAAAGAAGGGCAGATTAATAGACTGATTAAAACAGAACTCATTAACCAACTTGGGCATAAAAGAAGGATTAGCACAAAGAGACACTGTCCCTATGAAAAACTAAGAAAGGAGGAACAACCATAAGAGCCTTTGAGTTCAGAGACTGCTTTAGCTTAACTAAGGGCCAAAAAAATAACAAGTCTTCCAAATACAACACTGCAAGGAAGCTGAAGGATGCAGTCTGAAAGGGAGATGGAGTCAGTTTTTCAAGCACAAAATTGAGGTCCAAGGATGGCGGACTAGACTTACTGTGAAGCCTAATATGAAGGACATCTTTAAGAAATTGTTTGACCTCAAACAGAGAGGCAAGAGGAGGAGTCAACAGCAGACTAGCAGAAATATCAAAGAGGTGAGCTTTAGCTGAAGAATATGCTAAGCCAGCATGGAGCATGTCACACAAATAATGACAAAGGCACCAGACAGAAAATCTTTTCCACTTGGACAAATATGGTTTCCTGGTAGTGGGTTTCCTGGCCTCCTGCAAAGCTCTAAGCATGTCCTTAACAAAAATGTGCCTAAAAGGGACCAAATCACCCACAGTGTCAGTTGAAGACTGGATGGGGGGGGGGGGGGGTGGATCAGAGACTACTTGTCTTGTGTGAGAAGGTCCACCCTGTGAGACAACTTGTGGTGATTGCCCCTGGCTAGCTGAAGAAAGGGGAAATCAATGCTCTCTAGGTCCAAAAGGAATCACCAGCAAGATTTTGGGGGAAGTCTTGTTTGATCTTGAGCAGAACCCTTGGAATCAGAGGAAGGAGAGGGAAAACGGAGAAACATCCCCATTCCAAGGGAAAGATAGTGGATCCACCTTCCAAGCCAGGGGACCTGGGAATTTGGCACAGAAGAGAGGAAGTTAGCTGTTCTAAGGGGAGGCAAAAAAGATCTACCCCGTGGAGTATCCCACTGATGGTCAATGCCCAGAAACATCTCTGTGAAGAATCCACTCATAAGCCTGTATAGTCAACCTGCTCAAAGAGTCTGCCACTATATTTTGCTATATTTTGCTCTGAAGGAATGTATAAATGTATACAGCTTGAAGAGTCGCTCTATACTAGACAGCTAGGTCCCAAGCCAGAAGAGAAAGTCTGCAAAGAAGGTAGGACAGACCCCCCACCCCTACTTGCTGACATATCATATCGCATCACAGTGGTATTGTTTGGAAGACTGGAGTCCTAGAAGAAAGAGGGAATGAAAAGCCTGAAGAGGTAAGAGAACAGCTCTCATCTTTATATTGATTTGATCTGCCCTCTGATGAGGAGGCCAGAGACGGATCCTGGACTTTGAAGGAATCGAAGAAAGCTCCCCCATCCACTGTCCAAGATGCCCAAAAAAGTTCCCGAGGTGGGAAGTCCTAGCTTGAGAGAAAGATGAAGAATCCACCAGTGAAGCTCAAGTTTAAGGCACGAAAGGAAAGGAACTAGAAAATCCAGTGGATGACAGTGTTGAAGCCACACTGACATTAGGAACCACTGCCATTTTCTCATGTGAAGTCTGACTAGAGGCAGCAAAGGAATGAGGAATGGTGGAGGCCATGAATCATAGAACCCAGAGAAAATCCCTGGCTGTGACTGAAGACAGAGGAAAAGATTGAAAAATGGTGATTAGAGCAAGAGCCTTGAGTAGAGGCAGGGATGCCAACATGGAAAAGTCTGGATCCTGCAACCAAGAAAAATATGATCCTTAGAAGGAACTAGGACTGACTTCTGATAAGTTTATGGCAAACCTCAGGCTTTGTAAACAGACAAACCAGAAACAGGAGGTGCATAAGCAGGACCTTGGGGGCCAAAACCTGAATGAGCAGGCCATACAGGTAGGGAAAGACATGAAGCCTCTCATCCTGAAAAATGCAATGACAGGATTGAGGCATCTGGTGAAAACCCTTGGGGCAGTAAGGCCAAATAACAAAGCAGAGAACAGAAAATGCCAGGAAGAAACAGAAAGAAAAAAGCTTCCTGAAACAGGGATGTGAACATGCGCATCTTTGAGGTCTACGGATACTAAGAGGTCCTGAGATAGTAGGAAAGCCTGGGGAAGAAGAGGGAAAAGTAAAGGACCTTTAGAAAGGTGCTGAGCTGAGAAAGATCCAGAATAGGTTTCCAGGTGTCTTCCTTCCTGGGAACCAGAAGCATCCTGGAATAAAATCCTTTCCCTTCCTGGGCAAGGGGCACAAGATGAAAGGTGCCCCGAGTCAAAAGGCCCTGAAGCAGTTCTGGAAAGAAAGGAAGCTGTTCCTGAGGAGGTAGAGGGATACCCAGTAAAGGAGGAAGGGATTTCCATACCATGAAATACCCCTGGAGGATGATGGACAGAACCAGAGAGCCTTGAATGACCCTTAATCAATTAGGAAGGGACAGGGAAAGATGAAGGAATAAGGGATTTGAGAAGAATATGCCAAAGACTCTTCCGCAGAATCCAAATCCTCTTCAGAGGACTCCTGCCCCCTGGGTCTCTTAAGGGGAGTAGACACCCAAGACGGAGCAAGCACATAAACTTCTTGAGGAGGCTTTAAGGGCATTAAACAACCCATGGTTAAGATTCTGCTACTCACATCGAGCAGCTTTAGCAGCAGGGGAAATGTGCTCTTTTTTTTTTTCTCTTCTGAGGAGCATCTGCCTAAAAACCCTAGAAGGTTCAGACCCTTCCTGACACTCAACCTATGTAGCAGGAATCTTCTCCTGAACTAGGATTTGTAGTATCCCCCTTGGTTACTCAGAGATAAACAGCCAAGGTTCCTCCTAAACATCCATTGCAGACATCTGAACAGCCTCCAAGGACATGTAAAGTCTGATTCATGCCAGCCCGACAGGGTCGTGGCACAGAAATCCAAGACAACAACTGGGTGATCCCTCTAGGCTTTCACCAGCCTCGACAGACATCTCCAGAGGAAAGACAGCAGCGGAATCAGACCAGAGTTTTTTTACCCTTTTTTCTTGGCAGACGGCTGACTTTCGGGATGGGAAGATTCCACCATAGCACTTTGCACCACCAATTTAAGACACTGGTTCTCCAGGTAAAATCGACAAGGATGAGAGACATAGGTTCTCAATGGCAACCACTTGGAAGACAGAACACCGCACATGGTTATAAGTAGTACCCAAAGAGAAGAGACACTGCTCATGTCAATCTTTATGTGGAATTTGCCTCCAACACTGACATTTTCCCTTTCTGGATGACATGTAAACCCACCAAAATAGGAGTAGAAATCGATAAGAAACCTTACTGGGGCACGTATCTGAAACATGGCTCAGTAACCAGCACAGAAAGAACGCTCAGACTGACTCATCAGTGATGATGTCTGGACTGGCAGCAAAGAAATT
This sequence comes from Protopterus annectens, assembly GCF_019279795.1. Classification (NCBI taxonomy): domain Eukaryota; kingdom Metazoa; phylum Chordata; order Ceratodontiformes; family Protopteridae; genus Protopterus; species Protopterus annectens. The sequence continues at coordinate 769,823,966 of NC_056748.1, forward strand.
CTGAGGTATGTATATCTCTACATCACCTTTATGTCCTACACCTTGAACAGGGAGCATACACGTGACGTACGATGTGTATAAAAATTCCTAAAGCTTCAGTATACTGGCCAGATGTTGGGCTACCCTTGGCAAGGAATCCCTTATGTAAAGAATGCTGCAACATGATGTGGAAGGATATCATAAGGAATTATGGATAGGGGAGGAGTCAGAGGCCTGGATCCACAGGTTCCAAAAAAGTTACCAGGGTCAGATCCAATAACCCAAAGAGTGAATCAGATGAAGACGGACATCGGAAATAAAGTTATGTACTAACCATAAACTAAATCCTGGCTATCCCTCTCCAGCCATCTTGACTGATTAGGTTATCCTGCTCAGTGAATTCAACCAGGCAATTTACTGAGCTTCTCCAGTGTTCAGGCTCTCCTTCACCCATGATGCTATGCAAGTGGATAATGTTAAAATACAGTTTGCCCCTAACGTTTTCAGGATAGAATACCCCCAAAGAAAAAAAAAGAAAAAAGCTTTAGGCACAAGCTACATGTCTATCAAGTTCCTCCCATTAAAAAAATAACAGGTCTTCACAAGCTGGAAGGGGAAGGAGGATGGAGTGTTGAGATGGACGGAGAACAACAACAAGACTCTAGCATTATAACTTTCATACCTATATTGTCTCTTCCATCCATTGTGATGGTTTGGGACAGATTCCCCAACTACCACAGTTCCAGTATGGCATCATGGCAAGATACCCTTGGGTATGGTGGAAAGGAAGAATGTTCAGTATCATGTTGAGAACCACTTTGCAAGTTTGATAAAAGATGTGCACTGTAGTCCATACTGCTGCAGTGAAGTGTTTGAAAAAGGCAATAGGCCATAGCCACTGATTTAGTGGAATGAGCTCTTGGTTTGGGAAAGGGAGAAGCCCAATGATCTGTAAACAGAGGTTATGTAACTCTACAACCATCTAGACAATACAACTTTAGAAACTTTAAACTCCAATTTGACTTTAGAAAAGGATCCAATTATATGACCATCTTTAAAAGCATAGCTTTTGTATGATGCAAATAACATCTCAAATGGCGATGTCAATCTAACATTTTCAAAAATGCACTCTCCTTGCTTAGAACAGTTCAGGAAGATGTGTAAATGGATACATTCACTCAAGGCTGAATGTGAAACTACTTCAGCTACAAAGGAAGGGTTCAGCCTGACAGTAATCCTGTCTTTGTGAAAAAACAAGTTAGAGACCGTTTGCATGGCAAAGCTTACAGCTTAGAAATTCTCCCAACTAAGGTTACTACAGCCAAAAACAGTTTTCCAATGCAGACATTTCAAGGAGGCGGAGGAAGCAATCTTGAAAGGAGGCTGTGTAAGGGCTTGCAAAAATAAAACAGGCCCATAGTGAAACTGGAACCTTCGACTCAATAAGATGACTTAGAAAGTCTTCAAAGATTTTTTGGGACATTATCACTCTTGTTATAACTGTTCTTCTGTAATTAGAAACAGCTGTCTGCTAGACTTTGATAGTAGAATAAACTTCTCCAGAATCAAAGAGGTATTCTAAAAGTGTAGAACAGAAGCTTAAAATGGGTCTAGTCCCCTGTCAATAGCTTAGAGAAAACCTTTTCTACTTACTCTAAGGATTTTATGGGCAGACAGCTTTTGGGATGCAGATAATAAATGAACCACTCAAAAAGGCAAGGAGGAATCACTGGAATAGGAAAAATCATGCATTTAGTCTAAGGGACACTTGTTGGACATGTGAGATAAACTGATTATGGGATCCAAGTCCCATGCTGGTGATATAAAATGAGGCCACAAATACGGGAACCATATTTGTTGGGGCCAGAACAGTGCGACAAGAATCAATGCTGGCTTGCATAAAAGAGCTTTATTAGTGGGTGGGAGGATAAAAAGTCCAACTGGCCAAATAGAGACCACAACACCTCTCCATGTTTGGCAAAGTGGCTGCTGCATTTTGTTCTGGTGGGAGTGGCAAAAAAGTCAGAGCAAGGCTTACCCCAGTGGCTTAAAATGTTTGCGGACACTGCCTTGTCAAGGGACTCATGCAGCTTGAGGATGCATAGGTTCATAATACTAGGCTATCTGCCCTAGGGCATTTATAAGCCTAGGATGCATAGGTTCATACTAGGCTATCTGCCCTAGGGCATTTATAAGCCTAGCCAGAATGTGTTTGGCTTTCGCCACCCATTTTAAATTAATTTTGCTATGCCCTTTTTCGAGGTTAGTATACTGTGCCTCTGTCTAACAGTGAGGTTAGTATACTGTGCCTCTGTCTAACAGTGACACAGAAGTGATACCCGGGTTAAACCTACGATCTCCCATCCACTCATCAAGATTCCTCTTGAAGAGAGTCAATGAGGGACTCTGCCTAACCTGGACTGGGATTTTATTCCAAGAGTAAAGGGAGCCTCTGGGTTATGAATCTGTCCCTCCAGCATGTCCTATTTATTTCAGTGCTGAGGTTCAAGTCTCTCGAGCACGTAGCTCGATGGGATTTGGATTTTCTGAGGTGCAGCATGTCCATTAATTCCAGGTTGGACATGGCTTTATACGTCAGGCACAGATCGCCCATGAACAGGTGGTATGCCACTGAGCAGAGCTGGAGTTTCTTTAACCGGGCAGCATATGGCATCTGTTTGAGCCTTTTGATCCTCTTGGTGAGGTACTTTTGGGGTCTTTCCAGTTGCTGCAGGTGTCTGGTAAGGTACATCCCAAAAGGGGCATTGTACTCAATTATGGGCCTGATGAGGGATGAGTAAAGAGGTACGATGACCTCCCCTGATCTAGATGTGAATCCCTTCATGATTAGGTAGGCTATATAAAATGTTTTTCTAACCACTTTGGCCACGTTGTTGTCAAATGACAGACTGCTATCAACTTGGGTCCCTAGGTCCCTAATTACTTCTTCTGTACTTAATGGATTACCACCTATGTGGTAATTTGTGGGCACTTTGTTTTTGCCGAAGGGGACGACTATACACTTTTTGGCATTTAGCTTGAGGCCATGGCTCTGGCACCAGTTGTCTGTTTCTATGAGGCCCTTTTGGAGGATGCTTGTGTCGGCTGGAGAGTCGATTATGGCACCCAGTTTGCAGTAATCTGCGAACTTGGTCAGCCACAGTCCTTCCGTGTTGGCCTGCACCTCCGAGAAACATATACCGAACAAGAGAGGTCCCAGGACTGAGCCTTGTGGGACACCACTTGTAACTGGTTTGGAGTCTGACATGGCTCCAGCAATTCTAACCATGTGGGTTCTGTCCTTGAGACAGTTTGCAACCCATCTAGTGACATAGGGGTTTATATTTAAGCTGGTGAGCTTATCTATAATGCCCGAGTGGGGTATTGTATCGAAGGCTTTTGCGAGGTCCAGGTAGGCTGCGTGGACCACCTTCCCCTCATCAATGGCCTTGGTGACTGTTTCAAAGAAATCAACCAGGTTTAAGAGGCAGGATCTGCCCTTAACAAAGCCAAACTGGGTAGGATCCAGTGTCTGTAGGTCCCAAATACCTTTATTTATGAGGTCTATGATGATCCTTTCCATAGCTTTGCAGACCAAGCTAGTCAGGCTTATGGGGCGATAGTTTCCAGGATCCGTTGAGGCACCACCTTTGTTGAGAGGGACCACTGTTGCTGTACGCCACTCTTTGGGTACATATCCTGTAGTAAGGCTGAGACTGAACAACAGTTTTATCTTTGGGTTCAGCTCTTCTTGGAGTTCATGTAGGACGCAGCCCGGGACACCGTCTGGGTCCCACTGATGCTGTGTTTTTTGCTTTGGAGAGGGCGGCTCTTACCTGAGCATCTTAGATGTCAGGGGAGTAGCACTCTGCTGGGTAGCTATTTGCCCTTTTGGTGGGGGGGGGGGGAGAAGTTTGCACTGTACCTGTCAGCTAGGATGTTGGCAATGTCTGTGGGTTCGGTGTATTGTCATTTTGGACTAATTCTGAGCATATCTGGGAATTCCCACCCAGGTTCCTAACATAACTAAAGAAAGCCTTGTGATTATCCTTAGTGTCCTGTGCAATTTTTCTCTCGCATCCACTCAGCTTGTCTGAAAGAATACTGGTGTAACATGGAATGTGCACTGCCATTAGAAAGCACTGTGAAGACATCGCCCACTGCTGCACTCTCAAAGCTTCTCAACAGAAGCCCCCCTTTGTTTGCTGACGTACCAGACCACAGAAGGGTTTTCTTTTGTAGTCAAAGGGGAATTGATTCTACAAGGGTCTCTCAGTGCAATCACAGTTTTAAACACCTCTGCAGTAGTGTGGGGGGAAGGCACTGTCGATTCCTCAGATTACAAAAGAAAACCCTGAACAAAGGCCAGCAATTTAGCTACTTTTGTGGCTGTAGCTGGATAACTTCCAAGTATACTGTAAACCAAGCTCCGAGCCAAACATAAATGAGGGTGATTAGAGATAGAAAAGAAGCAGTCCTTTTACAGAAAGTAAAAAAAAAAAAAAAATGGGATAACTCACACAAACCCTATTATATGTCAATGGCATGGGAATTCAGTTACTGCCTTATGTCTGACATGAGTCTTACAAAGCATTATGGGAAACAGAGGGTTGAAGGAGAGCAAGAGCATGTTGATACATCAATCCCCACTGGTAGCCATGTCGTGGAAAACCAGTTAAAATTACAAATAAAGCACTTAAGAGTGATTTTGAGGCGTTAAAATAGGTGAGGATGCAAAGACAGCGTGGGAAAAAAATGATTTTTTTTTTTTTTTTTTTTTGTGCTAGGGTGGGGTTTTCCTTTAAGTGAAAGGCATTTTGAGAGTGTTTGAGTGACACTGTCAGACCCCACGTACGGCAGGGTTAAATGGGCTATGGGCAGGGTTTGCTACTGCACATCTCAGGGAATATTACATTACACTATAATCCAGAAAACAAACGTTCAGTCACAAAAATCTCCAAACATTGAAATACTAACTTACAAATGAGCTACTTGTACATAAGTAAGTTAAGGAGTACTGCAAACAAATGTTAAAACCAAACATGAAGTTTGGGACTTCACTCTTAACTATCCCACCTAATCTACACAACTCTGATAGAATTCTGAAGTATGACAATCACTAGCTTGTCTAATTTTTTTAATGTTTTTATATAGAAAACAGTACTATTGTTTACCTTGGATGCACAATAATGCTTTTAAAGCTGCTGTGGGAATATTAAAAATCCAAACAAATATGGAAGCTCAGTAAATTAGCTCCATTCTACTGTTGCATATAACATGGGCAAACTTGGTCAGAAGACACTAAAGAAACTTAAAAAAAAGAGACTCCATAACCCAGCTTTTACTACTGGACTACATTTACAGACAGACAGTCAAAATCATGCACGCATCTTCTGTCAACACTTACATAATGTCCCATTGTGTTGGCATACGTGTCAGCAATCCAGGACATTTCCCTTTCACCAGTGCTCATATCAGGTGCAGGTACATCAATGCCAGGACCTAAAAAAAAGGGAAATGAGGAAGACTCTAAGGAACTATTTTAAATAATGCATACGACTATTTCAGAGTCAGGGTTTCCAGATAGAAACATCTGCTTCCACAAAAAAAAAAAAAATCTGTCTAGGATTCATTTTAAGATTCAGTTAGTTCAAGACAGCGTAACACTAAAAACTCTCACTGAGCTTAAACTCGGCACAAGGATAACACTCAAGTAATAGAATAAATATGTTTCTCCATCAGCAGTCTTCAGGCATAGGTCTCAGTACTACATAATTTTTTTAACAAAACTTTTCAACATCTGAGGAATATCATTTTAAACAATACTTTACTGAAATCTAATTATAGAAAGTTAGACTCTCTAAAAAGCATATATTCTTAAAATGAATGTAAATCTGGTAAATTTCATACAACCAAAATAAAACTCAACTATTCAAGGCATTAAAAACTCCATTTTGTTTTGCAGTGACAAAGGAAACAAAAATAAATATTTGTTAGCTGATCTGCAATAGGATTGTGTAGCTGTCTACAAGGAACTTACCACAGCAGGAAATCTTAAGAAAGATCACTGTAAAGCTGCAATATTACCTTTGGGTTTAGACACCTTTCTGTGCCCTGCTTCTCCACTAGAATTTCTACAAGTAGTAGCACACAGCCTGCCAGAAACTTTGACTGTTTTCAAGTTCTGCTGATGTAAGTGGCTTGATACTCTATTAGATTATATTATATTACTTTTCTCTTTTGTTCTTCAAGCTTGCATTACCTGCAGGTATGGATACTTGTGGCAAACAGACAGTTGTGTTAATGTAAAGCTGTACTACACTACATGTTAATTTTTAAAACACCACATTTCAGAATTTGTGCATAACTGCTAGGAAAAATATATGCGTGCAATTGATAACAGATCAATAATTTATTGTGTACTGAAAGTTGTGTGTGCATATGTATATTACACACAGACATATACATTATATATATATATATATATATATATATATATATATATATATATATATATATATATATATACATACACACACACACACATATACATACAGACATACCCTATATCTGTCTACATCTACACATATCTATATCTATTATAGATACACACGCACACACTATACATTTTGTGTTTTGTATTGAATTATTGCCAAAATGTTTTCTATAATACTTTGGAGCTTTTCTCGCTGGGCCTCCACTGAAAATGGGCTGCTACCCAGTCGGACTTTACAGGTAAAAGTTTTGGAACTTCAAACATAAATGGTCTTCTTTCGGATTTTCCCGGTTAGGGGTTGCCACAGTGGAACTCCGGTCCGCTAATGATTGACAGTAGATTTTTACGGTGCTGAGGTGCCAGCCCGACGCCCAACCTTCAATGAAGGCATGTCTTTTGAATGCCACTCGACCGTAGGGAGTACACATGCAGACTCCACACATAAGGCACTCCAGCCGAGAATCGAACGGGAGAACCTTGTTGTGAGGCGACAACGCTACCGCTGAACCACAGCGGCTTCAAACATAAATAAAATCTATTTTTAATGTTTTTGCAGGTGGGCAAGCCTCCTGCACCCCCACACCCCCTGTTAATTAAATACAACAACTCCAAGATTACACTACATTGTGGAAAAGGGTAAATTTCCCATTCCACATAGTACTGCGATCTCCATTCAAAATGTTCAAAGTTTCAAAACTTCGATAATATGGTCCCCAAACATATTATCGAAGTTTCGAAACTTCGATAATCTGATCGCGACCCATATACGGGAAGGCACTCATGCAATATTTTTCAATAAAGTAGCTATTTCTAAACAAATAAGAACTGGATTACTCAAGTCTCAATTGTGATTAACTAGTTTTACGGCTCTCTTTTCTTGGTTTTAAGGGAGGTTCAGCCAGCAACAATCGATGCTCAAGAAGTGCCAGTTTTCCCTGCGTTTTTATAGGATTCTATCATGAAAGGTTGAAAACTCAAAAGAATCGCAAATGGTATAACAAAAGACAGAACCATAAAACACTGACTGACTAAAGGCAGGAACGCAAAATACTAATTTTTTTTAATGGGAGAAAGTTGTAGAGTCCTGTATCAGTAAACCCCATCTACAAAACACAGATCAAGCAACATTCTTGGTAGTGGTTTTGTTAGGGAAAAGTTTTAATAAAGTAGTATATGTAGAGGGTCAGTGGCAGAGGTACAGTTAAAGTTACAAAATTAAGTTTAACACATGAGTAAGGTGCCCCCCTCCCATGGCACTGCTGCTGATCCAAGAAAGGTTAAGATACTAACTTTAAGAAATGTTAATGCATGTTGGTCCTTATCAGTTGCACCTTAGAGAGTCATCCTTGTAAAAAGTGTGGCTTCCTAACTAATTCATTTTGACATCCAGAACACATTTCATTAGCACACTGGAGTAGACCCTTTGCTTCATAAGCCAATTCCATTTGGACAGTCATGACTGACCACCTTTCAAGTTTTTGTCTGCTGATCTCAGACAAATACTGAAAAACTAAAGTTCTACGAAAAATCTAATGTCTGTCATGCACTAAAACAAACTAGTCTGTCTCACTTTCTTGATACTGAAAGCTGCCAAGCACTTTAATGGCAACTTCTTTTCAACACTGAATTCCAGAACTCACATAAGATGTAAAAGTAACCAAGTCTAAGAGCCAGCCTAAATAGTGCTGGAGCAGGGTGTCTGCCTGTGCTACTTTTGACCCAAATTCAGTATTGAGCTTGTGTTGCTATTAGCATTTTTTCCCCTGGGCCAGCCCTAACAGACAGCTCTCTATCCAGAGGGAAGGATTCAGAGAGAACCAACACCAGCGTAAATTCTTTAGTGGAGACAGAAAGCCTTGCTGCTCAGCAGTTGAGTAAGGTAGGGGATTACAGATGTGCTGGCATCACTACACATTGCTTCCACAAGGTAAGAATTATGACAGACTGCTGTCACAAAGTTATGGCTTTCACAGTGCTGCTTTTCATAGGGTCCTCATTATCTGGCTCTAAGAATTGTATCATAAGGCCAAATCCCTGAGAAGTCAGAAGGCTTAAATGATGAAGACCCACATCTGGGACTGTCTGAGAAGCAGCTATGGATATGGCCTAGGGGAAAACAGACAGGCTGTGTTAGACAAAGTCAGCACCAGGTCATCACAAAAATGCTTCTACATGCGTATCAGATTAGTTCATTTCTACGTTCTTGCCTCCATGCCATGTTCTCATCTGATCCAAAAGGTATCAGAGGACTAAAGTATTTCTTGAACTAGTTCCAGCATCAAACATAAAACAAAATCTCAACTTCTACATTTATAGAACTGTTATATATACATAGTAACTTAACCTAACCCTCAGATATTTTGGGTATATACATCTTCAAGGAAGAGAGAAACTTCCAACACCTCCAAAACTAATCAAATATATATCTATTTTAAAAAGTCCTCTTTCTACTTGCACACACTTATTGTGCACTTTTTCAGACCTTTTCTTCCTATAAAGAAATTTTAAAAAATATACTCTCTCTCTTCTATTAGGCACTGGAGAGGACAACCTTTAGTCATAGAGACATGGTCATACATTTTATTGACTATTCTAAAATCAAAGAAATCTGAAATTCTATACAAGAAGCCTACAAAAACAATTTTTAATCATTCTACAAATATTTCAACTACAGCACAGACAATTATGAGCAATATAAGCAAAAGCACGACTAACAGTAGACACAGGCAGAATACTGAAGCACGTTTTTTTCCAAGAAAATAATGCATGTGTATTTACCAGAAAGGTATACACATTTTTAGCTTACAGTTTGTAATATTCACAGAAATAAAATTTCATACAAAGAAGGCTGGGTAAATTAATGCTGTGCATGGAGCATGGTGACTATACTCAAACATCTGTAAAAAGACAGATCAGTTAAGCACAAGACCTGACCCACTCTAGGCAGTTAAAGCAGCCAGCACTGACCAGCAAACACTGCGGCAAAAAAAAAAAAAAAAACGCAGTCTTCCTGATCATGCTTGTTGAGTGCTTTACAGCTTTATTTTTTCCCTGCAGCTAAAGTTTCATGCACTTAGCTTCTCTCTCTCAAGGTGAATGTTTTGGCATCATGTCCCAAACATTATAAACCGGTTATGATCAGTGACTATCATAATCCTCCGAAAGTCCTGAGCAACAGTCTGGATAGTTTATAAATTAGGTTATTACATTATGTAAAATAAGCAGACACATTTTAAGCGGCAAATAAGCATTCCTAAAATTTTCTGTACCTGCTCACCACAAACCTAACCCTCCCTCTTTTCCATTCCAAGTTGATGTTGCTACTTCTGCTGTTACAGGGCTACTACTAACATAATACACTACTTAAGTAATGTACCTGTAGGTATTTCTCAAGTTTAAACACTGGAAATGTTAACTTTTCACTCTTTCCAGAGATTGTTGATATATGCAATCATTTTAAATTCTTATCTAAAACAGTTAGTTTCTTTTACTGGATATAATTAATGGGAATGGGCAAAAAATGGGCAGAGTAGCTCAGGCACCCTACTGTAATGTCCTCACTGCCATCATCCCTTCTGTAGTAGCACAGGGTGCAGGAAGCGTAACCCTCCTTGGAATACAAGCAATGATTGCTGTTTTCACAGTCTGATTATGCAGACAGTTACATCGGTGGAAAATGCAGACAGGTTAAACAAAGTGGACATTTGATCAAACTGATGTATTTATCCCCAAAATTAGGGAGAGGTGAGGGTAATATCGTTCTCTCTCTCTCTCTATGTAATGGAACTATGTTTTCATTCCAGGAATTGATTTTAAATTCCTATTAAACTGTCCGCATCTGCTTTAGCTAAGGTCTTTAAAGCCTATATTAGTAATTCCAGTATACAGTTGCACTGCATTTTGCTGTTTAAGTGGTCTAACTTTTGGTATTAAACTTGTTTCATTTGTATGTACTGAGTGTATGTCAGGCTAGTTCAGGAACTGTATTTGCATCAAGGCAGTTTCAAGACTGTCAAACTCAGAGTCAAGGGTCTTATTTTCTCTCTCGCCCACCCTTTTGTAGTGGTGTTTTAAAACCCAGTGTATCTGTTGTTACCCACCCCTTTTAATAATTTGGCACAAAATTATGTCCCTCTCCCAGCTTACTGACTGTTGACAATAAGCGACTGTTGACAATAAGCGCACAAGTATTTCTTTGCAAAGTCTATCCTCTTAACTCCTCACCCGGCTAAAAGACCTTTGATAAAATTGCTTAATACTGATTGCACTGGTACTAATCGATACTAAAATCAGTGCAAGCAGTTAAGTTGTTTTGTTGTTGTTGTTGCTGTTGTACTATAATTAGAGTCTTGCTGGTGGTAGGTTTCCAGGCTAATGGTTTTCTATTGAAATTTAAATGCTCAGTAGCAAGTCTATCCAAACATTATTCTATAAAACTGAACTACCAAAAGTTATCATTACCCTCTGTCCTAAGAGACATTTTTGTTGACATCATAGACCAGCACTTCCCCACAACTTTTCTAGACAGCCTGAATGAGATGGGTATGTTGAGACAGCATGAGAGATGTACGTATACAATATCTTTGAAGGCAAAAATATCACACACAAATGCAGACACCAAAATTGTCAGCAGTAAACCACACACCACACCTCTACAAAGCGATCATATGCCGAGGTTCGAAAAATTAACTTGCTTAAACCTCAAATACAACACAGACACAAAGCACACTTGGCAAATCAAGCCCACATCCTTACATAGCAGGTGAAGTCCCAAAGTCACAGTTGCCGAACCTATAAGGAAGGCATCAACTGAACCAAACGTTGTTATAGGTGACTCAGTTTTAAGACATGCAGACATGCCTCATCAGGCTGAGCACAAAAACAGTGACAGTTAGTTGCTTTTCTGGTGCTAGGATCCATCGGATCACGCATGCACTCAAGTTCTTGAACAAGCAGCAGTAGGACTCTGTCATGCCAGTGTTAATGACTTGAGGTACACCTTCTTGAACTACATGAAGAGACGTGATGAACCTCTCAGACTGTGTCCAAGGTAGGTATGAGCATAGTGCTAAGCAGCATTCTACCTTCTCCAAGGATAAGGCCACCATACAAGCCAAACATAACAATTTTCAATGATTAGCTGAGTTTCTGGTGTCTTTAAAAGGGGGTCCAATACTTGTCAGCCTGGGAGGATATGTTCAACAGACCACATTGCTTCGCCAGGGATGGCCTGCATATATCCCCTCTTGGGTTCTAATCAATGCTAGGAGCCTAAACAAGATGCTCCACTCTCTACAAGCCCTTCAGGACATGGACATCTATGTAGGGGCTGACACAAGGTTTAAAATCGAGGCAAGCACTCCAGCTGCATAGGACTATGCCTTTGACACATTTAGACTAGCTAGTGTGCAAGAGAGGGGGAATAAAAGGTGGAGATGTGTCAATCTACATCCATTAGAGTCCCATCAAGGCTGGTAAAGCAGAATGATGCACCACAGCTTCTTCATGTCCATATAACCATTAGACAGCTCCTATACCATATAATAGCTAGCTATAGAACTCCCTCTATGTCAAAAGAAAGCCCTAATGTCTATCTACAGGAACTTAAACCACCCAGTATCAAAACCAATACCACTTATGTGTTATCTAAACTGTCCAAACTATTGACTAGGAAACCTACACCACCCCTAGTGCACAATCAGAGATGCCCGGACTTTGACCAATTGTTCCAAGGCATTTGTATTGACAGTATCCACTAGGGAGAACAGCATCTTGTCCTTACTAGTGAGAGCATCCCTTGCTTGCATCTTCACCACTTGTTGGGTCTGACCATAAAGCACTCTTTGTCGAAATAAAGAGACCAGAGAGGCCCTCAGCTCAAGGTACCTTTGGAAATTTAAGACAAGCTACCTGCTCCTAAGTAATACATTGGCAAACTTCAAATACCCACCAAACCCAATTAAGTCAACTGAATACAAGTACAGGGCAAACCCTGGAAACAAACCCACATGGTAGAACATAACAGCAATAGTCTTTATAATAAAGAGGAAAGCAATTTTGACCAAAAGTAATTAAATTCATAGAAAGTTAGAGCCCTTGTCACTGAAACAAACAACCCTATCTTCCCCTTCATCTGTCCCTCAAGATATACCTGAAACTAGCTTGCCTCAAGCTATCACACAATACCAAGTCTTAAAAATGCTATCAAAAAGCTAAAAATACTGTACTGATGGGTCCTGGCAATATCCCCAGATGCATCTTAGATAGCATGAAGCATGATTTAGCCACACCACTAAATTAGTTAATTCTTAGCCTCTATACTGTTTTTGTGCCGTATGATTGAACAGCAACTTTTCATTCCCCTGCATAAGAGAGGACCTTCCACAGACCAGGCAATTACAGACCCACAAGTCCAGCCAGCCTCATAAGAAAGCCATGGAAAGACTTGTCTTGGAATCAATCAAGACATAGGGAACCTCCAAACACTGGACTCATCTCAGTTCGGATTCATCAAGGGCAAGTCATGCTTAGTCAACCAAGTGGATTTTTTTTTAAAAAGGTCACCAAACCAATGGGTGAAGGCAAAAGAGTACACCAGCATACCTTGACCTGGCCAAAGCGTCTGACTCAATTTCCCACTCTGGCATAGTAGAAAAGCTGAATAAACTAGGAATAAACCACAAAGTCACCAGCTGAATTACCAACTGGCTCACAGGATGCAGATAATCAAAATAGGGGAAGTTACCTCCACAGAGTTCTTTGCTGGGACCTCTCCTGTTTGGCATCTACTTTTCTGAAATAAAAGCCCAATAACAAAGGGCTCTGGCTGACTACGTTTGCAAATGACTGCAAGCTATCTGGCTGACTACGTTTGCAAATGACTACAAGCTAGAAGCAGTCACTGAATCCCCAAATGACTTGGCCAGCCTACAGGAAGGTTTGTCCCAAAGAAATAAATGGTGCCAAAACCATGGCCTTAACTAAATGCCAAAAAATGCATTACTGTATCCTTTTAGAAGACATCTACCACAGAGAACTACCACACTGACAATACACCCTCAACAGCTAACTCAGTTGTTCGGGATTAGGGAACCTATGTGGACAGTGACATTTATGTCATTGTGACAACTTTTGACCAGCATGTGTCCATCGTTGTAAGAAAGTCCTTCTACATTGCACAGGTTATAAACAAAGGGGTTAGGTCTAGATCTAGGGATGTCACTGTCCTCCTTTACTTAGTCCTCATTAGGCCAGCCATTGAATATAATGTCCCCTTTGGCATGTATCTGTCCAGGCACATGCAGCAACTGGAAGATCCTCAGAGATACCTTGCTCTATGGATACAAGGTATAAACATGCCCTATATGGCCTGACCAAAGCCCTGTCACTATACTCTGTATCCTGCTAATAGGTAATCTGGGTCTGACAAACAAGGCATCCTCAGACCCATTAATGATAGATTTACTGCACATCAGCAAGTCTAACGGCATTATAAATAATCAGTCTTCAATCTAAATCCCTTCTGCAAAAGCAACAGAACAGTTTGAAAGGCTAGGTTATAGCTCACTGAGGATACTGCTGCTGTGCAACAAACCCCGCATATACATAAAACAAAGTTAATCTCTGTCGATAGGATCACCAGAGGTTACTTTGCTAATGGCCGCAGGGCCCTTACAAGCCTAGCCAAGTTCAACCAGTGTTCAAGGGTGGCTGGTTCAAGGAGACTCTGAAATCAGCACCTATTGCCCCTGTCCAAGAGGGACACAGGTGAAATCCCCAGGGTGAATTTCCACTTATCCATCCAATCATCCAGATTATGTTTAAAGAGGGCCAACAAGGGGCTTTGTTTAACACAAACAGGAAGCTTATTCCAAAGGTGGGGCAAACTCCGAGACAAATCTGTCTCTCCATCAAGTTTTGTTGAGATCACATACCAGGTTAAGGTCCTTTGAGCAATAGACCCATGTGCCATTTGACTTGCAAATGTGTAGCATTTCCATTAAAGCTGGGTCAGATTGCTCTATATGCAAGGCACAGGTCACTCCTAAGCAGTCTGTACAACACGGAATAAAGTGACATTGATTTCAGTCTGTCCACGCAAGACATCTTGAAGACCCTGAATTTTCTTAGTAAGGAACCTCTATGGTCTCTCCAAGTGCTGCAGGTGTTTGGAAAGGAACATACCAAAGAGAGCGCTGTACTCTATTGGCCCGATGAGGGAAGAGTATGGGTGGGGGGGGATTATAACCTCTTTCTGAAGGCAGTGCCCTTACTTATGAGATGAGCAATATAAAATGCCCTTCTTACCATTGTACAGACATGGTGATCAAAGTTCAGGTTGCTGTCAACATTTGTGCCCAGATGTCTCACTACTGATTTTGTACTTAGGGTATTGCTATTGCTGTGGTAATTTGCAAGATCACCCTCGCTAAAGGGGATGATTAACTTAAATGCAAAAAATGCATTAAGACCATAACTTTGGCACCAGTCATTAGTCTGTGTATGGCCTTCTTGCAGGATGTTGACATCACTAGGTGTCTCAATGATCGCTCCCCACTTTGAGGTCATCAGCAAACTTGGTCAACCAGAGTCTTTTAGTTTTAGCCTGTACTTCGGAGAAGTAGATTCTGAACAGTAGAGGGCCCAGAACTGACCCCTGTGGAACACCACTGGTTACAGGTCTGCTGGACAGGTGGAGTCCCCTATTTTGACCATACAAGTTCCATCAGTGAGTCAGTTTGCAACCCACCTGACAACACATGGGTTGATACCCAGCTAGATGAGATTATCAATGATGCTTGAGTGGGGGATTGTGTCAAAGGCCTTGGCTAAGTCTAGGTAGGCCATATGCACAGATTTGCCCTAATCTAGGGCTTTGGTGACCATCTCGAAGAAGTCTACGAAGTTTAACAGGCATTATCTCCCCTTGACAAACCCCAAACTGGGTGGGGTCGAGCTTTTGGAGATTTCTTGCATCTTTGTTAAGGTCTTGCAGATAAGGCTGGTCAGGCTAATGGGTGTATAGTTCCCAGGGTCAGTGGATGCACCCCCTTTGTGCAAACAGATAACTGTAGGCATTTTCCATTCTGCTGGAATGAAGCCAGTGCTTAAGGCTGTGATTGAAAAGCATGCCCAATGGTGATACTAATTCCCATTTTAACCAAAGTAGAACACAACTCAGGATGTTGTCTGGTCCCATACAGGCTGTGTTGTTGGCCTTGGAGAGGGCATTTAAGACCTGCTCCTCAGAGATACTAGATGAAGAACAGGTGTTAGGGATGCTTTGGGGGTATGTGTGGCGGGGAGTGAAGTTTTTACTGAACCTGTCAGCCAACAGGTTTGCTATATCCACAGATTCTGTATATGTAGTACCATTAACTACAAGTTCAGTGCAAATCTGGGCCTTCCCTTTGAGTTTACAGATGTAACTAAAGAACACCTTGTGGTTATCCTTAGTTAGGGAAACTAATTTGAATTTGTAGTTAGCTTTGAAGGACTTCACTAGGAGTCTTATTTGCTTATGTTGAGGAGGGAGTGTTTCCACTTTTGAGACCATTCCTTCCTACTCTTAGACAGCAATTTATTCACCTATTCTACAGCCTATTAATGGCAGTTGTCCACTAGACAGGCATGTTTTCCCTTGAAGATCTTGCTTTGGTCCTATCAGGTACAGCAGAGTCAATACAATTGTACAGGTGATGGTATATAGGTGTCTGTTCCATCAGTAGGGGGAGGGGCTATGAAGCTATTTATGCCGTCACGTAAAAGACTGTAATCGGCCTTGACGAAGTTTTTTAGTCTAGTTGCTACTAAAGGGGGGGCTTGTTTTACAGTTGTTTCTAGCAATACTGACTTCTAGTCAGATCTCACCAGGGACGGCCACACACTGGGGGTGGTGCAGCGGACCCCCTAGGTGATGAGCACCAGATCCAGGATGTTGGAGTCCCTTGTGGGTGTGTCAACCACCTGGTCCATAGCACTGGAGTTAATGAAGTCCAGGAACCTTTAGGCAAGTGTGTTAGAACACATAATTTACCCAGTCAATGGATAGGTAATTAAGTCACCCAAAACAAGGGAGTTTGTATCTTGATCGATTCATGTAGATCCAAGTAAGCTGAGTGGACGTCATGATGCATAGATGGGGTCCTATAGCTGGCAATGATCTGAAGAGGGGTCTTACCTACAGTCAATTGCACCTGAAGTAATTCAAGGGAATTGTGCTGTTTAACCAATCTACAGGTGTATTTAATCTTTAATAAATATTGATACACCACTTCCTTTATTTCTCGCACCTTCAGTTTGTAGTCTGAATGTGTGGAAGGAAATGCAACCTGGTATAGCAGGGTGCTCCCTGCAGCCTTAAACCAGGTCTTGGTGCACAAATGTCAGCATTTTCCAAGGTGAGGACTGCTTCCAGTGAGTGCAGTTTCTGGTTTAGATGCCGTTAGCAACATAAACATGAGGTTGTATTTAGAGGGTAATTTTAAGTCAGAAATTTTGTTCTTGTGACATTGCCTAAAAGAGGCACTATGGGGATGGCAACAGCCTTAGCCAGTAACCGAAATCCCAGGGGTGACAGATTACCATCTCTGGAAAAGCATCGAGGTCTGTCCATCGTGTCATTCCAGGCTGACAGATACTGGATCCCCTTTGAATGACACCAGAAACTAAGCCAATTGTTGCAGTCAATCATTTTTTGTTTGTATTGATATCATCCTAGGCGAAGGTAAAATTGGCAGTCAATCATTTTTTGTTTGTATTGATATCATCCTAGGTGAAGGTAAAATGCTGCTTAAGGTTAGGAACATACCTGCCTGAGACAGAGCTCATGCATCTCTCTCATCATATTGTCCAGTGAGGTATGTCGCAAGTCATTCACACCAACATGGACTATGACGGAGTCATAACAGTGCCTGTTGCTGAGAGACAGGAGTGCGTGTGTGATGTGGCAAATCCTGGCACCTGACAAAACAGCTGACTGACTTTTTTCCTTATCCAGCCTGGTAAGAGGGACATTCGTGTGTCTCAGAATGGAGTTCCCTATGACCAAGATATTTGTTTTTATGTCATGCCTTAGGGGCTGGACTGGTGAGACACTGGTGTGAGATATATTATGTGTACTATGTTCTGCAGACGATATACTATGTGAAATGTGCTTCTGTTTGCGTTTCGGATGTCTCTGATGTTTAAGTAAGCTTCTGATAAGGACCTCTGCATATATAAGTTTATGTGTTATTGGTTTGATAGCTGCAGGAGGTGAGGTGTGCATACAGACAACCTGCTTAGTATCAGATGAACTGACTGGTGAGCGAGAGAGCTTAGATTCTAGGTTCTTGACATAGATGCATCTCTCACATAATGAATTTGTGTGGGACTAGAAGAAGTGGGTTGTCGATATACATCAGGCAATTGCTACATTGCCTTAAGATGTCCATGTCAACTAGCCTGGCTGGAGAAACCATGGGAGACTGTCCATCCATAATGCTAGGTAAGTTGATGTGATCAGAAAACAAACGGAGAGGACATAAGGCCAGGTAAAGTAGAGACAGAAGTGGACAGAAAATATGAACGGCTAGTGGGCAGAATCTGTGTTGGTATCTCAGGAGCTTCGCTGAATGCATCCCCCATCAGTGAGGGACAATCACGAGAGCTCACCAATGGAGCACCAGCACAGTACCAAGGTAAAATTTGCAGGCAGTAGTGTTGGTGTCTATAACCTCCAACAGTGCCCACTGCTGCTAAGCAGTGCATGATGCACAAAAAAAGAGCAAATCCATGCAATGTGCTGCTTTTGTAGCAAATGAAAGCAAACCGATTTAAACAAAATTAATCATTTAAAAAGCTCAAAACTGAGTCCTGTTCCAGCAACCTTCAAATCGGATGAGTTCTAACTGCACACTCCCGCCACTAGGGTGCAGGGGACCCCTCTCCAGCAAAAGATGGCCTGGTTTAGTTCTCAATTTATTCAAACAGAACTAGATTAAGCAGGCCTGAATCTAGTATATGCTACAGCAAACAAGTGTAACAATTTCAGGAAAAAAAAATGTTCAAATAAAACAGTGATATGATAAAAATGCATTTCCAATGTGCAATATACAGTGAAAAATTCTACTTAAGTTTTGTGGAGATCAGCAGATGTCTTGGATGCCTTGGATTGATCAGATAAATACATCAGAGCAGTTCAAATAAGCCTTCAACAAGCAACTCCCAGCTCAGAAGGGCAGAGGTTAGCCTCTCCTCCCCAAGAGTGTAGACCGCAAACCTTCTTGAAGTAAAATATCTGGCATGAAGCTCAAGCCCTTAAACCAAAACACCGCGGCTTTCTATCTGCTTTTGCTAAAAATACATTTGATTTGTACATCAGCAGTTGTGTAATTTTTTTTTTTTTTTGCTCGTTATATGTTGCTGAGAATGGGGATAAGTTATGCATGTGTAATGCAGAGGAATGGTTGAGGATGAACACAGAGTGGTTTTAAATACGTAAATGTTAAATAAAAAAAAAAGTCTTTTGTGTACCAGGAAAGTCCAACTTGGAATGAGCCAATTTTCAGCAGAGGCCCGGGGGAGAAACTCTCCAGACACAGGTCTTGGAGACAGGGTGGTGAAAAAAATATTTATACTCCACACCTTGCAAGTATTTTGATCATACCCCTTTGTCAGGGATCACTGTGTGTGTGTCTGTGTATATATGTGTGGGTGTCTAACTGCATGCACATGTGTGAAAGATATACACTTTCCTTCTGTCTTTTGTTTTGCCCCACTGGCTGCCGACCATTAGGCCTTCAATGATCTGACACCAGTCTATTTGTCCCCACTGAGAAACATCTGGTCCGAGCAAAATCATATGTACAGAGGTCATGGGAAGGTTTTCTTCATATATTTTCTTTGCTAACTCTCCCCTCGTCTGCCAACTATCAGTCCTCTCTTGATTCAACATCAGCTCACTCATTCCCCATTTCAAGACCCAGTCAAAAGAAATAATCCAGGAAGCCTTCATTTTATAGTTTATGTGCCCTACACCCTTCCCCATGGTAGCCTGGAAAAGTTAAAGTGACCGTGCCAGCCGCCATAGACACTGCGCGATTTATTCCAAATACCTGTTACAGTACATAACTGTTGCTTATTAGGTGCTTATTCCTCACCTTACACTGACTGCCAGTCTTGTAGTGGCCCAGTGTGTTTCAGCAGCTCACTCTCTGGCTTATCTAGTGAGAAGGTCAGCAAGCAATTATGTGCTATGCCACAGTTAGGGCTGTCTCTCTGTTTCACAAAGCCCGGCAACTTGTATTGCTTTTCACAGATTTGCTAATACCCATGCAATTTTATTAAACTTCCTCTGTTGGGGGGGGGGGTTAAAGCAGAAAAAAAATAGAACAGCTTAATTCCTGTGTTTCTGCTCTCTAATGAGAAATACAGTTGTGTAAGCAAACTTACCAGAACATCAGATATTCTAAAAAATCATTGCTGCAGTAGGCCAAGCCTAATGGGTCCTATACCCAAGGACCATCCAACTTTCAAAAGGTAAAAGGCACCTTCCAAGAGTTTCAACTGTCAAGAGCGCAAGCAAAGCTCCATATAAGGACAGCCGGAGTGCAACAAGCTTCAAGAGCCACAGCAGAACAATGCTAGGAAACAAACCAAACAGTAAATGCTAGGAGACTAACCAAACAGTAAATGCTAGGAGACTAACCAAACAGTAAATGCTAGGAGACTAACCTAACAGTAAATGCTAGGAGACTAACCTAACAGTAAATGCTAGGAGACTAACCTAACAGTAAATGCTAGGAGACTAACCTAACAGTAAATGCTAGGAGACTAACCTAACAGTAAATGCTAGGAGACTAACCTAACAGTAAATGCTAGGAGACTAACCTAACAGTAAATGCTAGGAGACTAACCTAACAGTAAATGCTAGGAGACTAACCTAACAGTAAATGCTAGGAGACTAACCTAACAGTAAATGCTAGGAGACTAACCTAACAGTAAATGCTAGGAGACTAACCTAACAGTAAATGCTAGGAGACTAACCTAACAGTAAATGCTAGGAGACTAACCTAACAGTAAATGCTAGGAGACTAACCTAACAGTAAATGCTAGGAGACTAACCTAACAGTAAATGCTAGGAGACTAACCTAACAGTAAATGCTAGGAGACTAACCTAACAGTAAATGCTAGGAGACTAACCTAACAGTAAATGCTAGGAGACTAACCTAACAGTAAATGCTAGGAGACTAACCTAACAGTAAATGCTAGGAGACTAACCTAACAGTAAATGCTAGGAGACTAACCTAACAGTAAATGCTAGGAGACTAACCTAACAGTAAATGCTAGGAGACTAACCTAACAGTAAATGCTAGGAGACTAACCTAACAGTAAATGCTAGGAGACTAACCTAACAGTAAATGCTAGGAGACTAACCTAACAGTAAATGCTAGGAGACTAACCTAACAGTAAATGCTAGGAGACTAACCTAACAGTAAATGCTAGGAGACTAACCTAACAGTAAATGCTAGGAGACTAACCTAACAGTAAATGCTAGGAGACTAACCTAACAGTAAATGCTAGGAGACTAACCTAACAGTAAATGCTAGGAGACTAACCTAACAGTAAATGCTAGGAGACTAACCTAACAGTAAATGCTAGGAGACTAACCTAACAGTAAATGCTAGGAGACTAACCTAACAGTAAATGCTAGGAGACTAACCTAACAGTAAATGCTAGGAGACTAACCTAACAGTAAATGCTAGGAGACTAACCTAACAGTAAATGCTAGGAGACTAACCTAACAGTAAATGCTAGGAGACTAACCTAACAGTAAATGCTAGGAGACTAACCTAACAGTAAATGCTAGGAGACTAACCTAACAGTAAATGCTAGGAGACTAACCTAACAGTAAATGCTAGGAGACTAACCTAACAGTAAATGCTAGGAGACTGACCTAACAGTAAATGCTAGGAGACTGACCTAACAGTAAATGCTAGGAGACTGACCTAACAGTAAATGCTAGGAGACTGACCTAACAGTAAATGCTAGGAGACTGACCTAACAGTAAATGCTACTAACAGTAAATGCTAGGAGACTGACCTAACAGTAAATGCTAGGAGACTGACCTAACAGTAAATGCTAGGAGACTGACCTAACAGTAAATGCTAGGAGACTGACCTAACAGTAAATGCTAGGAGACTGACCTAACAGTAAATGCTAGGAGACTGACCTAACAGTAAATGCTAGGAGACTGACCTAACAGTAAATGCTAGGAGACTGACCTAACAGTAAATGCTAGGAGACTGACCTAACAGTAAATGCTAGGAGACTGACCTAACAGTAAATGCTAGGAGACTGACCTAACAGTAAATGCTAGGAGACTGACCTAACAGTAAATGCTAGGAGACTGACCTAACAGTAAATG
Organism: Protopterus annectens; assembly: GCF_019279795.1. Taxonomy (NCBI): domain Eukaryota; kingdom Metazoa; phylum Chordata; order Ceratodontiformes; family Protopteridae; genus Protopterus; species Protopterus annectens. The sequence continues at coordinate 769,845,850 of NC_056748.1, forward strand.
CTAGGAGACTGACCTAACAGTAAATGCTAGGAGACTGACCTAACAGTAAATGCTAGGAGACTGACCTAACAGTAAATGCTAGGAGACTGACCTAACAGTAAATGCTAGGAGACTGACCTAACAGTAAATGCTAGGAGACTAACCTAACAGTAAATGCTAGGAGACTAACCTAACAGTAAATGCTAGGAGACTAACCTAACAGTAAATGCTAGGAGACTAACCTAACAGTAAATGCTAGGAGACTAACCTAACAGTAAATGCTAGGAGACTAACCTAACAGTAAATGCTAGGAGACTAACCTAACAGTAAATGCTAGGAGACTAACCTAACAGTAAATGCTAGGAGACTAACCTAACAGTAAATGCTAGGAGACAAACCTAACAGTAAATGCTAGGAGACAAACCTAACAGTAAATGCTAGGAAACAAACCTAACAGTAAACTAGGGACGAAAGGGGTGAAAATATCCAAACCCTGACAACACAAAAGGGAAAAGAAACAAAAAAGAAGGCTGGTGGGAGGGGAGGGTACTGCAACAGTGTTCTACTAAAACATTTACTGTTAGGATAAGTTTACTTACACAACTGTACAATGTTCAGTTACAGATCACAGTTGCAGCAGACTAAGCAAAATGGGTAGATTACCATAGCTTAGAAAACTAAAGGGAGAAGGCCAATAAATTAAGACCCCAGGAGCCCCAGGGAATTGCCCCAACAAAGTTGGTTCTGAACCTGGAAAAGGAATGGAGTTTGAAAAAGTGTATACAACAGCAAGTCACTTCCTCTAGAACACTTCTACAGTCCAACCTTTTCCAAACAACCACTGAAGCTACCAAAACCCTTGTGGAGTGGGCCCTAACTCTGCCTGAAGGTGGTTTATCACAGAGAGTGTAACAAAAAGCAATAGTATGAGACGGCCACCAGTAAAAATGGGCACCTTTGATACTGGCTGTCCTTTCCTCTTACCCTCATGGGAGAAAAACAGCTGAGCCATTTTCCTGAAGGCTCACATTTTATCTAGGTAGTATCTGAGCTGCCTATAGCCAGAGTGTGAGGGATCATTGCTAACTTTAATCTTGGGTTCAGGAAAGAAATTTGACTCGCCATACCTGCTTATAACTCTGATACCCTCCCAGCATATGTCAGAGCAATGAGTAAACAGTCTGCCATGTTAAGAAAGTATAGTTGTGTAAAAATATAAAAATAAAGACAGCACGGATATCCCCCCCCAAAAAAAGCATTTTAAAATCATACATACATTAAACAGTAAGCACTTTTGTCACCTGTAGTGACTTCTTTAGGCTATTTTTGTGATATGTTGACTATTTGCTTTTGTTATAGTTGTGTAAAAATCTTACCATAACAGTAGATGCCCTTCTCTTCATTGTTGCAGTACCTTAAACAGAAGGGATCTCCCACTCGGGTAGCTCAACAGCTGGCCAGTAATCAAAAGACTAATGAGCTATGTGTTTTAGGTCACATTTATGCTCCCTGTACAAAATGTAGGTCATAAAAGGGATGTGCAGACACTACCCAGAACTGAAATGGCCCAGAAGAGAAAAGTCTCCATAGGACAAAGGGGTCTATGCACATCCAGAAGGAAATATTTAAGAAAACGGAGGAACCCTCATCAGAAGGGGATCTTAAAAAAAAAAAAAAAACAGAACAAGTACTGCAACAGTGAAAACAAGGACATCTACATTTGGGTCTACCTGATAACATTGAAACTGCAAAATGCCAACGACGAGAACACCGACACCGGAAGATCAACAACGGAGATGATAGACAGTTGAAAATCCCAACGCGGAGAACACCGACAAGTTAAGGTAAGTGTGGGGTTAGGGGCGGATTAAGTGACTGTGCATTCGTGGCGGACCTTAGGGTTAGGGGTTTGGGTTAAGGTTAGTGCATAGATAGTTGTGTATGTAAGGTTTAGTGCAGGTTTGTAAGGTTATTTTGGTGTGTTTGTGTTGTGTGTGTGCTTTTTGGACAAGAGATTTGTTTTGTTTGTTGATTGTCAGGATTGTGGTTTATCGGGCATGTGAAGTTTTGTGCTTTTGAACTTTCGGTTTTGTAGTGTTGATGATTTCATTGTCGGTGTTTCAGTGTGTCGGTGTTATCAAATAGACGCCTACATTTATAGTAAGATTTTATGTGACTGTACTATGTCATTCTACATCACTGTTGCAGTATCCTACACAGAAGAGAGAATAAAACTGCTCAAGAAACAGAAAGGGAGGTGGAAGGCTGAGAAGAGCCCTCAACAAGCCCACATAAAATGATTTCAGCAAAACCTGCTCTGGTCCTAGAAACCACATCCAACTTATAATGCTTAACAAAGATATGCACGGAATACCAAAGTAGCAGCTACAGGGATGGAATTGTGTCCCACACCTTGAAGAAGGCATCAGAGGAGGCAATAGCCCTAACTGAATGAGCTCTAACAAAAGTAGAGAGAGATTTGCCATGAAAAGTATAACAAATGGAAATGGCCCTATATATATCCGGTAGGAAATGGTTTGCTTAGATGCAGCCAAACCCAACGTCCTGGCATGAAAGAAAACAAAAAATTGATCAGACTTACAACTGGCCCTAGTTTCATCCAAATAGTACCACAGCTGTCTGTGCAAATATAAGGTATGCAAGATCCTCTCACTAGCAGACTGAGGAAAAGGGAAAAAGTAAGGGAGTTGGACCAACTGATTCAAGAGAAAGTATTAGTACAAAGGGACACTCTACCCCTGTGAGGGGGGGAGGGTGGACACAAGGGTCTGGAGCTCGGAAACCCTCCGAAGCAGAAGTAAGAGCCATACAACAAAAAAAAAATTAAAATCTTCCAGATACAATGTTGCAAAGAAGTAAACTCTGCAGGCTCTAAATGAACCCGAGTCAATTTTTCAACACAATTAAGGTCCCAAGGAGGAATAAGTCTTCTTGGAGGCCTAATAATCAGGATGCTTTAAAGAAATTGTTTGATCTCAAAATGAGAAGTCAAAGGAGGATTCAAGGGCAGATAAGCAGAGATGGCTGACAAATGGGCCTTCACAGAAGAATAGGCCAGGCCAGACGAAGCCTCACACAAATAAGATAGGACTAGAGGAACTCCTGCTGAAAATGGGTCCTGCATACGAGCATGGCACCAGCCAGAAAATATTTTCCATTTGGACATAAGATTCTCTGTTTGAGGGTTTCCTTGTTTCCTGTAAAACTCAAAGTGTGTCCTCAGAAAAGAGGTGCCTGAAAGGTATCAAAACCTTATCACCTACAGTGTCAGCTGAAGAATGGACAAGTGAGGATGGATGAAAACCCCCTCGTCATGTGTGAGAAGATCTAACCTGTGAGGCAACTTGTGGTGACTGCCCCTGGCCAGATGCATTAAGAGGGGGAACCAGTGCTGTCTTGGCCAAAAGGGAGTTGCTACCAAGATTTTTGGGGAGACCAGCTTAATCTTCTGCAGGACTTTTGGAAGTACAGGAAAATAAGGAAAAGTATAAGGAATCATCCCCCTTCCAAGGGAAAGAAAGGGCATCAGTCTTTTGTCCAGAGTGCCATTCCATCTGGAATGGAAGAGAGAGGAAGCTGCCTATCCAGAAAGAAGGCATAAAGATCTACCTGAGGAATACACCACTGATAGACAATGTCCATAAACACATCTCTGTGAAGCAGGAATTTATGAGCCTGTGTTTTGGAGCTGCTCAGAGAATCTGCCACTAGATTGTGCACTGAAGAAATGTATACTGCCTGAAGAGTTAACTGATAAAGAGCCACCTCCCAAGCCTGAAGACCCATCCTGCAGAGGAGGTAAGATTTTGTGGCTCCCTGCTTGTTGACATACCACATCACTGTATTGTTGTCTGTGCACACCTTCAAAGGGGAAAAGATTGAAGGGCCAGAATCAGAGCTCTCACCTCTTTCATGTTGATATGGTATGACTTCTGATGGAAAGTCCAGAGACGCAGAACTTTCAAATGACCAAAAAGCCCCACACCCCAAGACTGTGGAGTCTTAACAGTTGTTCAGAAGGGAGTGGAGGGTGAAAGGACCAGCCTGGGTTGAGAGCAAACTGCTGAATCCACAACTCAAAGTCATTCTTTAGACAGGGAAGGAGAGGTACACTGAAATTCAGAGAGTGACAATGCTGCAGCCAAACCGACTTGAGGTACCACTGATGTTTCCACATATGCAGTCCGGCAAGAGGAAGCACTGGAATAAGAGTCCATGAATTTTAGGGCCTAAGGAAACTCCCTGGCTGGCATGACAGTCACAGGAAGAAAAGAGTGAAAGAAGGCTGTCAATGACAAACTTTTGGAGGTGGGAGAGAGGCCAACATTGGCACTGTCTTAATCCTGCATCCCAGATGCACATGATCCTGAGAGAGAGCTAGGACGAACTTTTGGAAGTCGATAGCGAATCCCAGACTTTGGAGGAGAGAGTCTGTGAACTCCATATCCTGTAATAGGTGACTAAGAGAAGGCATCTGAAGCAACAGGTCATCTAGACAAAAAAAATTCTGAATGCCTTGTAGCATGCAGAAAGAAATCACAGGAACCAAGCATTTTGTGAATACCCTTGGGGCAGTACAGAGACCAAAGGGCAAAGCAGAAAACTGAAAATGAAAAGAAGACAGAGAAACATAAAAACTTCCTGAAAAAGAGGGTGACTAGGGATATTAAAAGTAAGCATCATTCAGATCCAAGGACACCAGAAAAGCCTAGGCTAATAAGAGGAAACTATGTTTGAAGAGCAAGCACATGAAAAGACAGGACCTTGAGAAAGGTGTTAAGCTGGGAGAGATCCAACAATAGTTCTCCAAATGCCCTCCTTTCGAGGAACCAGAGACATCCTGGAATAAAAACCCTTTCCAACTTGGGAAGGGGAACAGGTTGAATGGTTCCATGATTCACCAGGGACCCTAGAACCTCTGGGAAATGAGGAAGCTGCACTAGAGGAGGTTGAGAAATCCCTGAAAAGGAGGGAGAAACTTCTACACCACGAAGTAACCTTGATGGATGATGGAAAGAACCCTCAAGTCCAAAGTGATGAGACGCCAATTTGGAACACAAAGGGAAAGCCAGAGGGATAAAGGAACCTGGTCTAAAGGGGGGGGGGCAACTGTCACAGGCAGGCTTATTAGATAAGAGGAGGTGTCTGGGCCACAAAAATCTAAGAAGCCTTAGCAGAGGGGGCCTGCCCACCACCCTTCTTGCCATTGGAGGCCTGGTGAGGTTGCCTGCGAACAAAAGCAGATCTAGAAGGAGAATTTCTCTGGAACTTGGGGATAGGAGAGAGAAAAAAATATATGTTTAAGGTCTTGCAAGGCTTTGCCTTTTTCTTGGAGAAACATTTCAGCAACAGCAGTCCCAAAAAATATGTTTATTATCCAAAGGAGCATCCAACAACTTGGCCTTAATGTACTCAGACAGAGACTGGAGACCAAAGTCAAGAATAACACTTCATGACAGACGCAAAAGCCACAGCCCTGGAAAAGGCATCAGCAGCATCATAGCTACACTTACAGTAGTGAGCCACTTGAGAAGCAGAGCCTAAAGTAGCTAAAGCAGGGGATTTGCCTTCAAAATCAGGGAGGTCAGAAATAACTTGAAAAACCTGAGCAATCAAGGTCAGAGCATATCTGATTATGTGAGCTTCATAATTAACAGGCCTAAAGGCCAAAGTAGAAGCAGTGAAAATTTCGTACCAGTCCTCTCCATTGCCATACTATCAGAAGGCAGAAGTTTGGAAGAGAGCAAAAGCTTAGGTTTGTCAGAAGAGACTGACACCACAGCAGGATCAGCAGAAGGACATTTAAATAAAAATTGACAATCCTCAGGAACCTTCTAGAACCCAACAGGTTTCTTGGGAGCAGGAAGTTGGGAATCAGGAGACTTGGAAGTAGCAATGAAAGTACCTAACAAGGCAGCCAACACAGAAGGCAATGTCGATGTTTTATGAATATCCACCTGAAGTAACTCATAATAATCTTTTATGAATATCGGACACTTAAGAATCACACTTGCGTACTCCATAATCCTAGAAATTTTGTCCCCAAAGGACAATTCCTCAAAAGGAGGGGACTCATGGCTAACGGACTCTTCTTATCAGAACCATAAGCCAAAGGTATCTTAGAATAGGACAAAGACCCCTCATCAGCCACTGAATCCTCACCTGGGTAATCAGTTTCCTTAAGCTGTTTAGAAGGGGTAGAGGCCCAAGCCTTGAGGAGGCTTTAGGGTTATCAAGGCAGAAAACAAGCCTTAAGTAAACTTCTGCCATTCCTTTTGAGGATCCTTAGGATGGCCTGAAATATGTTTCAGTTTGTCTCTTTTTTGAGGGAACATAAGCCCCAACAAATACTGGAGGTTCCCACCCTTGGCAAGATTTAATGAGAGAACCAGGAACCTACTCCCTGACCAATATCTGTGGAATCCCTCTAAGTTCCTCAGAGAATCAATTCTCCTTCAGTGTCCAAAGCAGACGCTTGCAAAGCCTCAGAGGACAAGCAAAAAGATGGATCCATGTCAGCCTCCAACAGGGTTATAGCAGAGGAATCCAATGAAGATGCCTAGAGAGCTGTTACCCAGTTCTAGAGGGACATCCAGTGGCGGCTGAATAACTAAAGACTCCAGCCATGATATCTTGGCTTTTTTCTTACCTAGTGGGAGAATATTTGGGGTTAAAGGATTCTGCCATGGTACACTGGGTTAACTGTTTAAGCCAGTGGTTTTAAACATAAATGGCCAAGGAAGACAAACAGCTTGAGTATCTTAGGCACAAATGCCTTACAGATACTACAACATATATGGTCGTGGGAAGCACCCAAACCAAAGAGACACTATTATGGGGAATCTGGGTCCCATACTGATATTTTCCCTTCTTGGATGATGAACTCTAAATAGCAAAATAAAATACAAGACCAAGTAAAGTTAAAAAAAAAAAAAAAAAGAAATTGGGGCACTTATTTGGTGGCCAAGTATTCAGTACAGAAACAAAGGCATTCAGATCAACTAGCAGTAATGTTTAAATTGCTGGAAAAGAAGTTCTGGGTAGTTGCAGCAGTATGTCCGTATTAATGCCCTACATTCTCTGTGTGGGGAGCATAAATATGAAGGCCAATGCATACAAGATCAGTAGGCTTTTAGGGTCTACATTAGATCATCGAAGTGTTAATACTTAGAATGGTCTAATATCGACCTGAAAATGGCTGAAAATAGCGAAACTGCAGATAACCAAATTTTTTTCCTAGGGAAAGAATTTGGTTGTCCGTTTCTGTGGCTTCGCTATTTTCAGCACTCTGGTGGAAAGTTACGGGTTGGGTTCAGGTAAGTGTGCGATTGTGTGGACGTTAGGGTTAGGGCGTGGGGTGAGGTGAGTGTGCGATAGTGATAGACTTTAGGGTTAGGGTGAGGTATGTGAGTTAGGATTAGGGAGCGGGTGAGGTGAGTGTGCGATAGTGACGGACCTTAGGGTTAGGGTTTGCGTTACAGTAATGGATAGATAGTACTTTATTGTACAGTTTAGTGTAGGGTTAGATGTAGGATTTTAAGTGTATGTGTGTGGATTGCTGTTTTTTTTTTGGTGTGCTTGTGTTGTGTGTGAATTTCTCAGAACGGTGAATTTTTTTCCCAAGGGAAAAAATTCACTGTTCTGAGCTTTTGATGTTTTTAGATTTCATGGTTAGAAGTTCGAGGTTGTTGTATTCAATGATGTGCTGTTTCGGTGAACTGATATACACCCGGCTTTTGTATATTGGCAGGAGTGTTGAGCTGCCATGGGCAGGAGATCCCTTCAGTTTAGGATACTGCAACAGTGATATAGGACCTCCTCAATTCAGCCTGAGCTGTTTCATATGAAAAAAAAAGAAAAGAGAGTAAGCTTTTCAAGAACAAAGTTGAAATCCAAAGGCGGAGCCACCTTTTTCCTAAATGGATGGACATCCAAAACCCCTTTCAAAAACTGACTTGAAAATAAAGAAAGGGGAGGGGGGAAGGGCATACAAATGTACCTTGATAGACGAATAAGAAAGGCAGAGGACAGAAACTCAAAAATAAAAAAAAAAGACAGCTGGGCATGAAGAGGCTCCTCATTATTTACTATGTGGTGTAACTTCAACAGCTGCCACTCGCACGTTTGATTTCATCGTAGCATTTAATTTCATCTCAGTTAGCATCTTCTGCACATCCTCACAAAACAGGTGCCAAAAAAGTATTCATTCTATTAAGGCAATTAGTTGAACATTTTTCAGATCAGGGTGCATCAAACAGCCCACCTTGTGTGAGCAATTCCAGTCTGAGGGGAAGCATGTGGCAGATTGCCATTGGCTCGACTGAAAACAGAGAACCACTGATCCCAGAGCCAAAGGGGAATCCACCACAATTTTGGGAAAGTCCTTCTGAATTTCCAGAATAAACCTTGATATCCGTGGAAATGCATACAAGAACATTCCCGTCCAAAAGAATGAAAAAGGGCTGGGAAATGGATGCAAGGAATCCTGGAGTATAATTTATTCAGTTACCCGTTTTGAAAGGAGACAAACCGATCTACTTGAAGAATTCTCCTGAACTGGATCAATTCCTAGAAGACCTCCCTTATTCAATTTACATTTCTGAAGGTCTGCTCTGGTCCTGTTCATCTTGTCTGCCGCAACATTTTGCTCTGATGGAATGTATGAAGCTTGGAGAGTTAAACTGTTCTGACTTGTTACCTCCCAGTCAACCACACAGGTAGTCTGCACAGGGAGTAATATCTGGTAGCCACCACGCCCCCCCCCCCCCCCATTTGTTTACATACCACATTACTGTGCTGTTGTCTTGATCACTTTAAGTAGCCACAGAGACTACATATGATGCAGAGAAATGACAGCCAACATCGCTTTTACACGATGTGCTTTGGCTTGCCCTGTTTGTTGTATAGACCCAGCACTTTTAACCACACAGACACAGTTACCAAAGCAAAATCCAATGCACTTTTATTACTGACTGTTATTGTATTCAGAGAAAATGGGGACCTGGATTCAAGGATATGTGGTCTCTCCACCAAAGCAACTTCCTTCAAAGCCCAACACTAGAATCTGAAAAGTCAAAGGGTATGGAGGTGAAGATGCTGGAACCGTACTGTTTTCAGGAGCCACTTAATTTTTCTCGTATGTAATCTGGCAAAGGGAATCCAGAAATTATAAACGCTAGTATTCTAAGATTCTCTTGCAGAAGTCTGGGACTGAATGAAGCTCAGGAACAATTCAAGCTACAGGTCTACATTTTCCTCAGGAAGGAATGCCTTTTGCATAAAGGTATCCAGAAAGCATCCGAGAACATTATCTTGTGGGAAGCAATTGATAATGATTTTGAAATGCTGGCCTGGAATCTTAGATTTCTCAGCCAAAGTAGGAGACTCCCAACCCTTTGAGAATGATCAGTCATCTAAATAAGGAACAACAGGAATGCCTTGCAATGGGCTATCACAGGAACAGGGCACTTTGTGAAGACCCTTGTAGCAGCAGATAACCAAAAGGGTAATGCAGAAAGCCAATACTGTAATCCAAACAGAAAACCTCAACTTAGTATCAGCAGAATCTGATGAAAGCCAACTTTCAAAGTCTAGGAGTTGCCAACAAACTTAGAGGGTGAATGAGAGGTAAAGTTTGTAGGGACAACTTTCTAAACTTTAGAACTTCACAATGTGGCAGAGAACTCGTCTCCAAGGCAGTTTCTTCTTTGGCATCAGAAAAAATATTAATAAAAACCTTCCCTCACTGAAAGTGGGAGAATTGGTTCCATGCTCCCCATAGAAAGAATTTGGTTGATAACTGGGGAAATGGGCAAGTATGATTTGAGGGATGAAGAGAAATCCCCCTGAAAGGATGGAAGTGTTCCCATTGCTATCTCTAACCCTTCTGAACAACTTTTAGAACTCTGTCTGAAATAATCGGATACCAAAAAGGACCGTGAACTATGCTCTGGCACAGGTTTAAGGAAGTGGCAGGGTGGGAAGGGGCAGCTACAATAGTCTTGTATTATTAGTCTGTCCCTTTTTCTGAAAACTTTGCCCCTTTTTCTCTTAACCTTATTGCCACTTTTTCTTGAATGTCTGCTTGTTACAGGCCTGCCAAGACTGCTTAATTTGCTTTTTGTTAAATGAAACAGAGTTTGTAGCAAAAGTGTTAATTAACTTGGAGAAGGAGGTTTGAAAAACCTGACTTTCCTCTGGTCAATTTCCCCCATTTTAAACAGAGTACCTGAGAAGCAGAAGGACCAACCAAAACCTCCTTATTCAAAAAGGAGATTAAAATTTCAGCCTTAACATCTTCAAAAAAGTTTTTGTATTCACCTAGGCAAACCACCTTATAACTGAACCACAAGCTACTGCCCTTGAGACACAGTCATCAGTCATAAGAACACTTAAAAACTGTTTTAGTTACCCAGGCAACATATGCAATTAGAAAATTCAAAGCAGACTTGCATTCTGAAGATTAAAAACTGGTAGTAATGTTCTTCATGTTGTCACAAGGTGGTGACAGACACTTCAACATGTGAGCTCGATAAATTTAAAATTCTAAAGAATAAAGAGGCAGAAGAATAAATCATCTTCCTACGTATGGGGGAACAGCATTAACTAATTGTTCTGTTGCAGCAGAATTTGACAAACAGCTGCATGTTCAGATCTGGAATGAGAAAAATATTTAAGACAGAACTTTACAAAGTTTGCCTGCATTTTAAGGGACTGCAGGTTAACTGTCAGGCATAGTGTGGGCAATATCAAAAGCATTCCGCAAAGCTGGTAAAGAGGAGGAATAGCAGCAGGTGCATGAATTCAGTGCATAATAAAATCACAGCATTTCTTCACAAAAATACCAGGTTTGTTTCCTCAGAAACATCTTATTCATCCTACAAATAATTTCAAAAAATTAAAATTCTTTGTATACTTGGGTAGAAAAGTTATCTTCCTCAGAGTCACAATCAGGTATTTGGGTAGAAAAGTTAGAAGATGCCTTTTCACAATCCCCTTCCTCATTACCAGATATGGAATTGTCAAACACTGACGGAACCATGTTTTTTTCACAAAAATTGAAAGACACCCTTAAGAGGTTTTAATGCCTGCAATACACCTTCAGCCAAGTTAACAACTCTCTCTTACCTAGAGAAAAGTAGTCTGAGGGAGAGGAATGTTTAACGTTGTCTCTCTTTTCCTAGGGAGATTTCCAGAAGGGGACCAGGTCTTTTAGCTCAGCTAGGGAGGGATGCACTCCCTGCTCCCACAGAGACCAACAACAGTGGTCCTTCCATACCTAATAAGTGCAACTGAACAGCTGTAAGATGACATGGCTGAAAAAGTGACACCAGGGAGACCTTAAGGAAAAAAGTGAATGTCTGAGAAACCAGTAAAGGCCACAACAGTCATCCACCAGTGGCTGAGGCACTGAGTGAGTCTGCTGTGTTGGCAGGGGCTTCTTGCAAGTTTTCTTTTTTGTGGTTCCAGAGAAAGTTAGTATACCAGCCCCCTCCCACCCCCAGCCCCCCCCCCCCACCATGGTTCTGCCAAAAACAGAGAAGGAGTCCTTGTTAGAGCAGCTTGAGCTAGTTGGTGACAGGTAAGCGATCAAAAGGACTGTTCACAAGCAAAATACATAATGACACTTTCAGAACACATTAAGCCCCACAAATTAAGGAGAATTTTATCCACAAAAAGTACTTGAAATAAGCACAAACAATAAAAGTTTTACATACAAGGTAAACAGACTCAGACCAGATAGTTTCGCAATAGTACCATAAAATACTCTGAACTCAAAATACACAGTTTCTTACAGAAATCAGTACAATTTACTGAAAAAAGAGACTGAAGGTTTCAAACTAACATGCCCAAAAGTGGAAGACCATAAGATGATCACTGATCATCTGCAGCACGCAAGAAGAGCTTTCTTTAAGAGCAGCAAGCAAGTATTGATACTTTTTGCACCCAGGCTGCTGGAATTCTCTACTTAGAAGATTGCAGCAAGCATGTAGGGGGAGCCCAAGCCTTTGTAAGACTGGCCGGCTGTTATATCCTCAGCAGGACGTAACCCATACACGTATGGCTACTGCAGCAGTGATTACGAATGATCAATAACTCCGCCGTCTTCAACATCCAAAGAAAACTCCTCCAGCAAAGAAAATGCCCGATGAATGATAGTGTGATCCACTACTATACTAAATAAATATTTAAAAGAACCTAAAAAATACATTTTTGTGCCAGGGCATCAAACACCATCCAATTTGTATCTGGAGGAAGGCCAATCATTATAACTTTCTACCAGGCTTTGTTTAATCCACATCTACTTGTTCCAAATCATGTTTGAGGGATTTTTACCAATGTACATTTGACAAAGCAAATAATCTTCGTAAAGAGCTAAAATGTTTACAAGGAACACACAACGCTCCCAAAGCAAAATCTCTTAAAGCTTCAGAAATCTTACTGAAGGAAGGAGAGGATACACAGAGAAAGAGAGAAGCAGGCAAGGAGCCTTAAACTTGTGAAATAACTGTAGACAAAATCAAACTTAAAAAAAAAATATATATATATATATATATATATATATATATATATATATATATATATATATATATATAAATATAAATATAAAACACCTCTAGAAGGGAGGGAACTTAAAATCATGCACCTGTGCTTTCTTCAACAAGCATGATGGAGGGGGGCACATTTTTAATTTCCCTCCCAAATGCTGAATGTTTCAAACACTAACAAAAACACTTTTTTTCAAACAAAAAAATCCAGCAAACTTCTCAATCAAGCTCTAAGAAAAAAGACTGCTGGCTTAAATCATTGTTAACAGATTTAGAAAAAGAAGTTATGTACTCACCATAATGTTCCATGCGAGTTGTTCATCTCGCCTCCATTCTTACAGATGGGTTCGGAGCCAATCCTCAGCTCAGAGTCAGCCAACTACAAAGAATGAGGTCTTCAGACAGCTTGAGGCCAAGTCCCTATCCCATGATGCACCTTGAGTTACCTCAGATCTTGTTTGCTGCCTCTAATACCATATGCCATTCTGTCACTTTAGGTAGAAACCATAGGAAACACAAAGCAACCATGATAAAACATGAATCTCGGTCCTCAAAAAACCTGCAGGGGGTAGGAGGGTGGGAAGTAAGAATGAAGGCGAGATGAACAACTAACATGGAACGTTATGGCGAGTACACAACTTCTTTATGTGAAGTTCGGAAAAAAACACTCCCAAATGAACCAAAATTTCAAACGAAGCAAAAACTAGTAACGAAAAAATAAAGGTATCCAAACACAAATGATAAAAAACAATTTAATGGCACAATGATAATAAAAACAGACAATATGTCCCAAAGACATAGTGCTTTCACCATAACAAATGGTTTCATCTGAGTACAATGGGATTAAAATTCAAGGTTTAAATAACAAACCCCCTTACACTAACATGTTAGTGTTACAACTGCACCTGCCCGGGCAACAAAGTACGGTTATAACCAGGGATAGACACAGAGGCCATCACTGATGAACTTGCAAGCCCTGCATGTCCCACACTTGTACATTCTAATACTGGAATCTTACAGATGGGATTCTCTATAATGTTTTTAACATTCCTTCCTCTACTGAATACTACAGTGATATTTTTACCATGAAAGCTGTCATAAGCTAACTTGCCGTGTCTGTACAGAAATTAACAGCCCTCATTTCTAAAGGGGGAACGGCTGGTTCTGACAGTCTGGTAAATGCTATGCTTGCCAGCACTCAAGCAGAGTTATTTACTCTACATACGCCACCTTTGGATGGAAGGAAGGTTTCTGACCAATCAAAACATCATCAACCGCCTCAAAGGCAGGACTTCAGCGAGTGGTTGCAAACGCCTATTGGGAGTTTCTCGAACTTGAATGAGGAGAGAAACGAGCGGCCTACGCTTAACAAGTGGATTTATTCGAAAAGACTGTCAAGAAATACAGGTGTTTTTAACTTGACAACACATTCTTAAGTAAATCGCTAACACTCAAACAAGTTCCAAAGGGACTTCGTATATGGAAACTACCTATGGGCATTGAGGTTAATTTAGCACCATATCATAAGTTGGTCGAACTATTCAACAGTACTGGCCTGGAGATGCAATTATCATCAAGCACAACACAAGTAAGTTGGCTATTTTGGAAAATGAAATCAATGTTCTGAACCAAATTATAGTTAACGATTTGCTCTTTTCTGAATATCTGAATAAATACATAGACAGACAATTTTGTAAAGAACAACACTAATACTAAATGGAAAAAGCTTACCAGGGACTCTGATGATTACAAACATGACCGTGCTTATCCGGTCGGACACAAGGATGGTAATAAAGGTGGTGGGGTTCCATCTGGAACTGTGCAAAAGGGTGATCATTATGAATTGGGCACAAGGGAAGATGCTGAGGTACCTGATGAAGCAAATTACTTATTTTTTGAAGGAGAACGGAGGGCCAAGGAGGTCAGAACATTTGAAAAACAGGGGGAAAGGGGGCCCATACAACAAACAGTATGCAGGCCATTTTTACCACAACTACTATTACAAGAGTAACAGAGGCCTGGGGTCGAATTTGAAGAAACGTTAAATCATAGTAACGATTTGGGTGACTCTAGTTTTGACCTTGAGTTTCATTCCAACAGTGTTACATCTGTTCAGTCTTTGGAGTGTGATATTTTTATGAAAAATTATTTAATTGTATACAACTATACTGATTTGTTACTTAACAATACTTATCACAGTTTATTAAGCAAAGGCACAACATTTGTTCCAAACTTCACTTTGGACTTGGCTGATGTGTTAATTAGGTTGAAACTGTTTACTAGGCAACTTAGATTGAAGTTGTTTTTTAAAAGACAACATAGACTACAGAGTGAAAGCATCACTGCAGAGAAATAGTTTATAGCCCCTAACAATGTACTTTTATTTGAATGAATTAAGTATTTTAAATAATAAGAAAACATATGAAAGTTTGACTACTGAAGAAAGAAGGGCACTTTATAATTTAGCAAACAACCACAATTTGCGGTTGATGAAACCTAACAAGGGGGGCAGCATGGTCATTATGTCTCAGTACGACTGTTTAGGATGTCAGTTATTGAATGACCAGTCTACCTACAACAGGGCCAGTATTAATGAGATTAATAGGGCCTATTCCAAAATTGACCTTTTCTTGTTGGATGCATTATTTCAAGGGACCCTTGATGAACATGAATTCAAATACCTCTCTGTTGAACACCCTTCTATGCCAGTGATTTTTGGGATACCTAAAACTCACAAATCTACTACAAATCCGCCATTTAGACCTATTGCGGCAGCAAGGGGTTCCCAAAACCGAACCCCTTGCAGCCTTTGTTGACGGACTAAAAATATACTGGGAGAAGCAGAGCACACCTTGAGGGATTCACAGCATTGTCTGGAGAAACTCAGGGAGGTTAAGGTATCTGAAACATTTTCATTTCTCACTATAGACATAGTTAACTTATTTTCCACTATACCCCACGATGACTGTTTGAATTACTTTAGAGAAAGTTTAAGAAGCAAGACTCTGGTTAAGACCAGGATTAACTTGCTAGTCGATCTTATGGAATTAATACTGAAGAACACCTTTCTACAGTTTGAAGGAGAAACTTACCATCAAATAGCAGGGGTGGCCATGGGAGCAAAGAGTGCTCCCACATTTGCCAACCTAGTACTTCTACATTGGGAAGAAAAGTTTATTTTTTCCTCTAGATTTATGTCCAAGATTCTGCTTTAAAACAGGTTTTTGGATGATATGTTGAATCTTTGGAAAGGTGACTAGCAAGAAGCTCAGGAGTTTTTAGAATTCCTAAACAGTAGTACTACTTTTTTTAGGTTCATCACTTTTTGGCACCCTAGTGAAATCAACTATCTTGACATTCACTTAAACAAAGATGGGGGGAAGCTTGAAAGTAACATTTATAGGAAGAAAACTTTCTTGAATTCAATGTTTTTGACAGTTGTCATCCCTACCATCAGAAGAAAGAGATCAAAGGTCAGGTGGTTAGATTGTCAAGATTGGTGAGCAATAATACCTTCAAAGTTGAGTTATTTAAGTTGGTTGGGATGTTTTTAGATGGAGGTTATCCCCTCAAATTAACTTTAAAAGTGAAACATGAGGTATTGAAGAAGAGAGATACTTCGTACCAGCCAATTTTATGTTTCAGAGTAACCGACAAAAATCAACACCCAGAACAACAGTGCCCCGATAGCTTTAACATATAACCATCTTGCCCAAGATTTAGCAGTGGCTATTAACAACACATGGCATTTGGGTCTAAATGAGGTACATAAGAACATACTGGGTCGAAAACCCAGGGTAGTATTCAGTAGAGGAAGGAATGTTAAAAACATTATAGAAAATCCCATCCGTAAGAATCAAGTATCTAGAATGTACAAGTGTGGGATATACAGGGCTTGTAAGTTCATCAATGATGGCCCCTACACGTGTCTATCCCTATGTTGCCCAGGCAGGTGTAGTTGCAACACTAACATGTTAGTGTACGTAGCAACATGCACTAGCTGTACAAGTTTCTACGTGGGCAAAGCGATCCGGAGACTCAGGGAAAGAATAACTGAACATGTAAGAGCTATTAAGACTAAGAATGCTCATAATGCATTATATAGGCACAGTACAACTTGTGCAGACTTCAAGAAATGTATCTTTTTTGTGATTGATAAGATAACCTCTAATGAGAGGGGGAGAGGGGGTGATATGAAACAAAGTAGAAAACCTTGAGACAAAGTGGCAATTTAGGCTCAATGCCACACCTCCCCCCTCAGGTTTGAATGATAGCATTGCCATTCTTCCAATTTTAAAGGGAAAAGCATGTGTTATTCAGGGCATTTTAAACATTTCCTTTAAATATTTCCTTAGGGTAAAAAGGATTTAAATCACACATTGTAAAATATATGTTTACTCAAATTATTTGTCTTTCAATTCAGGTTGTGTGCCTTTAAACATTTGCAACTGTCGTCACAGGTCATTTTATTCTATTCTGTGTGGATTGGTCAGCTTGTAGGGTGGTTTGTTATTTAAACCTTGAATTTTAATCCCATTGTACTCTGATGAAGCCATTCATTATGGTGAAAGTGTTCAGTCTTTGGGACATATTGTCTGTTTTGATTACCATTGTGCCATTAAATTGGTGTTTATCGTTTGCGTTTGGATACTTTTATTTTTTCTTTGATCAACTTCACATAATTTCCACGTTCATTCTTACAGATGGGTAGCATCCCAAGCACCATCTTTCTCAGGTGGCTCACGGGAGTATGTTTCTCAGGACACTAGAACCAAAAGAGGCCCCGTCCTTGGAAGCCCCATCGACTTTGTAATGAGTGATAAAGGTATGACGCTTTGACCTAGTGGCTGCTGCACAAATATTGTCTATTTGTAGCCTAGCTGAAAATGCAGATGTGGACACAGCTCTGGTTGAATAAGCCTCAATTCTGTGTTGTAGAGATAAACTGGCAGCTGAGTAAGTAAAAGTGATGCAGTCAACCATTTTGATAGAGTTGTTTTTGCCACAGGCATACCTTTTCTATAATCTGAAAAGGAAACAAAAAGTTGTTCAGATCTTCTGAATTCTTTGGTTCCATCTAGGTAAAATCTGAGTTGTCTGAACATCACGTTTGTGCAGCATATACTCCAAATTGTTAGTGGGTTTAGGGAAAAACACTGGCAAATCTACAGTCTGGTTAAGGTTAGCTTCAGTACAAACTTTAGGCAAGAATGAAGGATTTGTTCGCAGTGAAACTGTCAGCATGAAAAAACAAATACGGAGGTTCTATGGACAAGGCTTGTAGTTCTGAGACTCTTCCAGCAGATGTGATGGCTACTAAAAAGATTGTAATCAAAGACAAAAATTTCAAATTGTATAAAGATGCTGGCTCAAACGGTGGGAGAATAATGTGCGACAGCATAAAATTTAGGTTCCAGGGGTATAAAAGAGGATTTAACTGGTGGCCTAAGATGGAAAGTCCCTTTCAGAAAGGCTTTGGATAGCTTGTGTGACATTATGTTAAAGCCTTCAGTACCAAGATGAAAATTAGAGATGGCAGCAAACTGCACACGAATTGTAGCTGCAGCCGCTCCTTTGTTGAAAAGCAGTGTCAAAAATTCTAATATAGAGGAAATAAAGGCTTGGTAAAGTCAATGTTATTCTGAGAAGCCCATATGGAAAATCTCTTCCATTTGCTGACGTGCAACTTACTAGAAGATTTATGAGAACATATTAAGATAAGCTGCATTTCATCTGAGAGGTTATGGAACCTGGCTATGTTGGGAATTGGAGCGGCCAAGTTGTCAATTTTGGGGACTAAAGGGAGGGATGAAGAGCCACCAACCAGTTCATCAGAAGGTTCGGAACTGGGTCTACACTCCAAGGCTCTTCCAATAGAGGAGGTCGAAGGAAGGGGAACCAAATCTGACTAGGCCAATGAGGAGTTATTAGAATGATAGTCCTTCCCAGGGCTTTGGCTTTCTGTAATACTTTGGGTATCAGGGGAATTGGTCGGAATGCATAAAGGAGACCTGGAGGCCAATCTTATATGAGTGCATCCCTTGGGGAATCTCCCGGAGGGGGAAATCAGGGAAAAGTAGCTTCTGCATTTTGTGCTCATGGGGGATGCAAAGGGATCGCAGCAAGCTGGCCCCATTTGCGGAATATTCTATTTCTTTTTTGAGGGACCACTCGTGAGGCAACAAAATTGTCCTGCTCAGTTTGTCTGCAATCACGCTGGATTTCCCCAGGATGTGCATTGCATCAGAAAGCACTTGGTGGATGTAGCTCACTGCCATACTCTTAGGGCCTCTCAACAAAGGGGATAGGACGTGGTTCCTCCTTGTTTAAGTACCAAACCACCGACATGTTGTCCTTCTGAATCGCAATTATCCCCAGGAGGAGAGATTCCTGAAAAGTACTGCAATGCCAAGAGTACCGCTCTCATCTCCAGGACATTGATATGCAGATGTGTCTCTTGTTCGGTCCAAGTGCCTTGGGCTGTTCTTCCCTGAAAATCCCCCACACACACACACACACACACACACACACACACACACACACACACCTGATCAGGGAAGCGCCCGTGGTCACCGTGGCCGATGGTGAAGGTAGGATAAAAGGATGACTTATAGTTACTTGGAGAAAGGTCAACCACCACTGAAGATCCTTTTTGCATGTGTTTGCTAGAATAATGAGATGTGACATTGGGAGCTCTTGATAAGACCATTGCGTGAACAGAAGCTATTGTAGAATCCACATGTGCATACGACCCAAGGGAATTATTATGGCAGCTGCCATCATACCCAACAATTTTAGCACTTCTGAGGCTGGCACCTTGTCTCTGGAAATGACATTCAGAATTTGTTGAAGTATTAATATCCTTTTTAAAGGAAGTTTTAAAAAGTGGTGCTAGTGGTATCCAAATCTGCTCAGATAAAAATGATATGCTGCGATAACGAGGCAGATTTTTCTGAGTTTATGGTAATCCCAAGTTGATTGCAAAGAGCAAGTGTGGTGTCCCTGACTTGTATAAGCTGATGCCTGGTGGTGGCGGAGAGGAGCCAATTGCCTAGGTACGGAAACACCTGGAATCCCAAATGCCTCAGGTGAGCTGTGACCACCACTGCCATACATTTGGTGAACACTTTGGGGCTGTAGTGAGACAAAAGGATAGGGCTCGAAACTGGTAGCGATGGACTCCCAGCTGGAAGTGCAGAGGATCCTGGATGGCCATTTTTTTTATGCGGTAGTATGCATTCTGGAGATCTATCGAGCACATCCAATTTTCTTTTCCTAAGAAGGGAAGTATTGACTGTAACGTGACCATCCGAAACTTCTCTTTGACAGTCTGCTGAGGTCCAAAATAGGTCCCCGGTCCCCTGTCTTTTTTGGAACTAAAAAGAATCTTGAGCAAGTTCCAGATCCTATCTGGTCTGCTGGGACTGGTTGGATGACTCTTTTTGTAGCAACCTTTGGACCTCTACTGTTGCTTGCTCCCTGTAACTGGGTGGAACGCCCAAGATTTTTGTTATCAAGGGGGGAGGAGTGGCGAAGGAAATAAAATATCCTCTGGAAATATGATTTGTACCCAGTTGTCGTTTGTTAATTTTAGCCAGGCATCTGGATACAAAGATAAGCGACCCCCCACTGCCTCCAGAGTAGAACAGTCGGGCCTCCTTTCAGGACCACTATTAGGGCTTCCCAAAGAAATGATCTCGTCGCCCTGATTTTGCAGACCCCCTCTGCCATGAGGACAGCATCTTCCATTACTGCCCCCCCTCTGCCCCTGGAGGGGGGTTCACAATATGTGTCCAGAAAGGCTCCTTGGGCTTTTCGGAACCACATCTTTCTTCCTTTTTGACCCTTGGGGTACGGTCTAATAGGTGTGGAAAAACGGACTCCGACGGCAGACAGTTTTTCCTTCCTGATGAAGCAAAAAACGCCCAATAAACACCAGGCACCTCTGCAGAAACAGAAATCAAACACATAAATCCAAAAGAAACTGCTGAGGATAGGCTCCAGGATCGAAGAATAATGTAACTTCAGATAACAGTTACAACAGTACCGTCTTTATTGCAACACAAGCGCTTTCACACTGAGCTTCTTCAGGTGTACATACAAGGACTGGTTTCATAGGCACACAATCATTAAGCCCATAGCCATGATTTGCTCTCAGCATAACAATCCATTTTGCCTCCATCTCTTCAGTCCTAGCCCTAATATCTCCACCCCTTACACTCTCTTCAGTCCTAGCCCTAATATCTCCACCTAGCCCTAATATCTCCACCCCTTACACTCTCATAAGTCCTAGAGATTACCATAAAATGAAATCTATGCTGTTCCCCCATGTTTAAGACATGCTGGGCAGATTGTGCTATTGGATAAGAAGGATTATGATGCATTAATGTATGAGATGTTGGATGATAAGAAGTTTTATGAAGAGATTACACCAGCACAGGTGAAAGTAATGGTTGAATCTGTTAATAGTCAGATTAAACATATGGAGCACCTTGAAATATTGAGCAATGAGTTAGATATTTATATATAATTAGCCTATGAAACCAGTCCTTAGTAGGAGAGCTTTGCGTAGGTAGTTTTGTTTTTAGTTTTGTTTTTAATAAATGTTTTAATGAAAGTTTTAGTATATGTTTGGATACATTAATAGTTTAATAGGGTTGAGTGATGTTGTGAACAAAATATTTATGAAGATAGTTTTGTTTGATAGTTTTAGTGTAGTGAATGCTATGTCTTTAAAAAGTTCGTTTGAAGTCATGTGATTCAATTATGTGTTCTTTAAAAAGGTGTGTTTTCTTGCTTTGTATGTACACCTGAAAAAGCTCAGTGTGAAAGCGCTTGTGTTGCAATAAAGACGGTACTGTTGTAACTGTGATCTGAAGTTACATTATTCTTGGATCCTGGAGCCTATCCTCAGCAGTTTCTTTTGGATTTGTGAGTTTTTCCTTCCTGTTCACACCTGGTCAGAGTTTCCTTAACTTTGGGCCAGAAAAGAGATGTGCCATCAAAAGGGGTGTTGACAAAGGATGACAAAGGGCTCCACAAAGGAACATAAGCGCATCCAGGAGCATCTCCTAAGAGCAATTCCTGTACCCGCTGCCCTACTCATTCCATCAGCTACATATGAAATCAAACACATGGAAGAGTT
This sequence comes from Protopterus annectens, assembly GCF_019279795.1. NCBI lineage: Eukaryota > Metazoa > Chordata > Ceratodontiformes > Protopteridae > Protopterus > Protopterus annectens. The sequence goes on from NC_056748.1 coordinate 769,867,543, forward strand.
CACTATGGAATTAAGGGTAGCAAGCTGGGACGTCTGTAGCCCTCTCAGCTACCGTACCCTGTAGAGTATCACCAAGCTCTTTTAGGAAGTTTCTTTGCAGTCTTGTGAAATGTGTGAGGTAGTTCAGTGAACGCATGGCAAAAGTCGCTGAACTAAACATGTGCTTCCCGTATCTATCCATGATCCTAAAGTCTCCGTTAGGAGGATGGAGCAAGGAAGAAGTTTCTGACATCTCCTTTTTGGTGGCTGCCGCCACTACCATGGCATCAACACGCACTCCCTTTGTGAGAAAGGTCTTATTGTAAGGGGCAGAAATAAATTTACTGGGCCTCCTAGGGACAGGGTCTATGGTGTCCAAAGACTCCCATACCCTTTGTGAGACCAGCTCCATAAGTTCATCAAAGGGCAGAGACACCCAAGAGGTGGAAGGCCAAGACCCAAACGCTTTCAGGAGGACAGACTCATCCTCAGTAGGGTTGATGGTCTTCCAGCTAACCCCCTCTGCTTTAGGATTTTCAAGATCTCTGCAAATGAGATCTTCAGAGGGGGGCCGCGGGGACCCTTCTGATTCATCCAAGTCAGGTGTCAGATGAGATAGACTCCTGAGGGCAATCTAGATGCTTCCTCTTGTAAGTTCTCTTCCTGGAAATCTCATCAGTGGGAGCTTCTTGTGAGGTTTTGGAAGAGCAGGGACCACCCAATGGGGCTTCCTGAGGCTCAGGGTCTCTACGCTTCAAAGGGATCTGTGAGGCAGAAGTAGACACAGGTGCTTTTAGAGAAGAGGTAGTTGGCCCTAAAGTTGTGGATGTCCTGGGGGACATTACTTTCCTCGCATCTTCAAAAGCACCTCTGCTCCGGTGGGGAAGGAACCCCTGGATCCAAAGAAACAGATTACTCCCTCGGCACCAGAACAGTGGGCTCCGATCTAGAGGTAGGAGCCAAACTCATCTTAGCCGAGGTCCCAAGAGGTAAAGTCGGAACCAAAGATCGGTGAGACTATCCTGCCCGGACTCGACCGGCGAGTGACTGCTTCTAGACTTCTCAATGGGCTCCAAGGAGGTCAGAGTAATTGGAACCAATGGCACTGGAGCAAGGCTCCACAATCATCAGCTCCAACTCCTCCGGCTCCGAAGGTCCGGTATGGCTCAGAGGAGGAAAAGAAGAAGATGGAAGAACAGTTTTCAGTTCCAAAACTAGTTGGGTCAGAGCCGATAAAAATTTTGCAAATGCCGGTGCCTCAAACTTCTGCACCACACGATCCACATCCAAATCAGATAGGCTTATTGGGGATCGAGAAGAGTGGATCGAGGGTGCCACTGATTGTAAGATCAGTGACTTAGGTACTTCACAGACCAGTTCCAGGACTGGGGACTGGCGCCGGAAAGTTAAGACGGTCAGCTCTGAAGGCTGTGGAGTCTATGTCTATTGTCTTTTTTAGATGTTGTCAGATCCAAAACTATGCTTCGACGAAGAGGACTTGGAAGATTTCAGGGATTTGCTAGCTTTATCATGGTCACCCAAAGCTTCCTGAAAAGATGATTTCACAAGTCCTCTGTCAATCAGCTTCCTATTTCTTTCATGCAGGACCCTGGTACTAAAAGAATGGCAGATAGAACAACTCTCTTGTAAGTGCAGGGCACCCAAACAGTAAATACAACTGACGTATCTATCAGTCACAGACATTTTCTGTCCACACTTTGGACATTTTTTAAAAGCATACTTTGGCTGCTTTTCCTTATCCTGATCAGCCATAATGCAAATGCACACAAACTTTGCTGAAAAAAATATCAAACCACACACACAAGATAAGACAGAACAACTTCACAACTACACTACAAGTGAAACTATCAAAGTCAACATACACACAAGTATTAAACTGTAATTAGCCCTTAAAACACACAGGCTCTATAAAGACAAAAAGAGTAATAAGAATTGAAAAAAATCTCAATTAGCACACTACTATATCAAACAGTAAATTAGCCCTAAAACAAAAACGGCCTCTATAAATCCTAACTACTATCACTAATAACACTGTTATAACTATAATTACTTCTATTCTACCAAAAAGGCACACCAGAAAGGGGAGGGAGGTAGTAAAGGCCCAACAAAAAATAGCCTTGAAATGCTATAAAGAGCTAGGCAATATATAAATGTTATGAAAAATATGAAGAAGAGCTAAACTACAATGATGTGAAATACAGGAACCATCTATACAAGAAAAACTATACTGGCCAGAGCTGTGAGGAAACCTCCAATCTGTTGCAGCAGCAAAGTAGATCCGAGGTAACTCAAGGTACATCACGGGATAGGGACTTGGCCTCAAGCTGTCTGAAGACCTAGAGCTTTGTAGTTGGCCGACTTGGAGCCAAGGATGGGCTCCGAACCCATCTGTAAGAATGAATGGCAAGACTGAACTTCACATCATTACTTTCTCAGAATCAACAGAAACTGCTGAACAAGTACTGTCAAATAAGACAGAGTTCAACTTCAAGCCAAAAATGTCCCTAAAAGCTGAATCTGTCGGTTATAATCTATTTACCTGTGGACGCTGACATGCTTAACAGCAAAAAGTTAAAATGAATGGATCCTAAATAGTTTGTTGAAAAGCAAATAATCTAGAGTCCCACATGAAATAATGTTCAAAATAATTTATTAACACACACAGGATATTTTTTTTCTGTGTGGGGACATTCTTCCACTTCCCTCGTGACAAGTTTAGTCCTCATGCCCCCATGAGGCAAAGGGGAAGCTTTATCACAGTAACCCTGCTCAAATCATGCACGAGCCTTAAACTGTAAAGTCATGGAACTGGCAATCATGACATAGTACAGCTACATCATTGTAAAAATAATTTTAAACTGTAGTGCAATCTAGATTCCTGCTCCACAAGCTGAAATGTGCATAACATGTACAGGCAAGTAGGTTCATAGGTGTGTACTAGGCTAATGGCCCTGGAGCCTTTACAAGTCTAGTCCATAGGATTACCCCACATCGTGCCACCCGAACTTAGTTTCCAGTGCCTCTGAAAAGCAGAGCCACTGGAGTGATCCCCAGGGTGAATTTTCTATTTCCTATCCACTCATCAAGATTTCTCTTGAAGAGGGAGAGTGAGGTGCTCTGACATGTATGGGAATCCTATTCTACAGCATGGGCAGTGTCTGGGTTATGAACCTGTCCCTCCACCACGTTCTGTTGATTGTGGTAATTAGGCCGAGGTCTCTGGAGCATGTGGTGTGGAGTGATTGGGATTTCTTTAAATGTAGCATTTCTAACAGAGCTGGGTCAGGCTTTATAAGTCAAGCAGAGATCGCTTCTAAGTAGGTGATCTGGGACAGAAAATAGTTGGAGTTTTTTTGAGTCTGTCCATATAGGACAAGTGATTAAGGCCTAGGATCCTCTTTGTGAGGTACTTTTGTGGCCTCTCCAGTTGCTGCAGGTGTCTAGTGAGGTACATGCCAAATGGGGCACTGTACTTGATGACTGGCCTAATGAGGGAAGAGTAGATGGAGACTATGACCTCTTTCTTCCTGGATACAAAACCCTTAGTAATGAGATGTGCCACAAAGAAGGACTTTCTGATCACAGTGGCAGTGTGGTGGTCAAAAGAGAGGTCGCTGTCAACCTATGTTCCCAGATCTCTTATAAACTCCTTTTGTGACCAGTGGACTACCAATGATATGTTAGTTCATGGAAACTGGGTTTTTCCCAAAGGGGATGGCAACACATTTTTTGGCATTGAGCTTAAGCCCATGGTACTGACACCAGTCGTTGGTCTCAGTGAGGCCTTTCTGTAGGATGTCAGCATCACTTGGGGAGTCAATAATGGCTCCCAATTTGTAATAGTCTGAAATTTGTCAGTCAGAGCCCCTTCGTGTTGGGACTGGACTTCTGAGAAGTAGATACCAAACAGGAGAGGACCCAGGACTGATCCCTGTGGGACTCCACTCGTGTCTCGTCGGCAGTCTGACTTGAGTCAGCTACTTTCACACTGTGGGTTCTGTGAGCCAGTTTGCAACCCACCTAGTGATATAGGGGTGATGTCTAGCTTAGTGAGTTTGTCTGCGATTCCCAAGTGGGAATGGTATCAAAGGCCTTGGCCAGATCAAGGTAGGCTACATGAACCACCTTGCCTTAACCCACAGCTCTGGTGACTGACTCAAAGAAGTCAACCAAGTTGAGCAGGTATGATCTACTCTTCACAAAACCAAAATGTGTGGGATCCAGAGTTTGGAGATTCCCTATATCCTTGTTAATTAGGTCCATGATGATGATGCACTCCATAGCTTTGTATATCAGACTTGTCAAGCTAATGGGGCAATAGTTCCCAGGGTCTGTAGTCGCTCCTACTTTGTGGAGAGGGATGACTAAAGCAGTGCACCATTCGGTAGGGATAAAGCCTGAGGTGAGGCTGTGACTGAACAGGGCACACAGGTGAGGTGCTAATTCATTCTGTCGTTCATGTAGAACACAGCCAGGGATATTGTCAGGTCCCATTGAAGCTGTATTCTTGACCTTGGGACAGTGTTCTAACATGTGCAGCAGTAACAGTGGGTGCCTGTCAATCTACTGGTATTGTGACTGGTCCTTTGGGGGGGGGGGGGGGTTGGCACAGAATCTGTCAGCCAGTATATTAGCAATATCTGTTGGCTCGGTATAGGAGGTACCATTGTGCAGTAGCTCAGAGCAAATCTGGGTATTGTCATGGAGGTTCTTTACATAACTACAGAAGGTCTTGTGGCTGTCTTTACTATCTGCTGCAATTCTGTTTTCATAGCTATCTTTAGAGGATTTGATGAGTGATCTCAACTTTTTGTTGAGGCTGATAAGGGAGTTTTTCCAGTCTTGGGACTTCACCTTATACCGCATAAGTTTCCTCCTCCTGTTGTAGAATTTATTTAGGATAGGGGACCTCCAAATTGGCTTCCTTTTTTGGAGGACAGCATCTTGGTTCTATTGGGTATGGCAAGATCCATTCATTTGTTATGTGTTTGTACAGTGCATTGGTGTATGATTTGGCAGTCATACAACTATGCTCCATTTGCACGGGTGCCGTGAAGTTAGCCACCTCTGTTCTTAGGAGCTCAAAGTTAGTTTTAGAGAAGTTTTTCATGGTGGTTACTTTTGCAGGGGGGGGGGGTGGATTTCCAAGGTGATTAGTTTGTGGTTGGATCCAACCAGGGAGGAGTGGACTACTGGTGTAGAGCAACGGTCACCCAGTTAGTAATGACCAGGTCAAGGACGTTGCTACTTCTAGTGGGGGTAAGAACGAGCTGCTCCAGAGCATTGGAATTAATGAATTCCAGGAAATGTTGGGCAAGTGTACTGGTACACGAGTAGTTTTCCCAATTAATGGAGGGGTAGTTGAAGTTACCCAGTAGGAGTGTGTTAGGTTGGACCCAAATATTCTCCAGGGTGCTTAAGAACATGGAGTGAGTGTCTTGGGACAGGGGACCTATAAAAGGCTACTACCTGAATCGCTGTCTTACCCAATGTTAGCTGCACCTGAAGTATCTCTGATGCATTATGTTGGGCTACCAGTCTGGAGGTGTGCACATCCTTTATGAATATGGAAACACCACCACCTTTGGAGCTTCAGTCCAAGTTCTGGGCTGAAAGGTGTGGAATGAGTTATAGCCTGGTAGTGCAGGGATGTTTTCTGCTGCTCTGAACCAGGTCTCTGTTACAGCACAAATGTCGATATTCTCCATTTTAAGGAGTGCTTTGAGCGAGTCCATTTTGAGATTTAGACTTCTAGATTGAGCAGCCTGACCCTCAGATTGCATTTGTTTGTAACCGTTACGGTGGTGATTTATTTGTAACGTTACAACAGAAACCAAATTGTTAGTCAAAATCTGTTAAAGCATCAAACATTCTGCACTACTTCAATGCAGTTTTAGACATCCCAGAGTAGAATACTTATACTATTTTTTTTAAAAGAAAGCTTTTCACATCCATTTATACTTCTGTTCAGGAAGCTACTAGGGACCACAAAGCATTAACTTAGTTTCGAGAAACGAACATTTTTAATAATTCATAAACAGGGGTGATAAAGATTCTGTAATATTATGCTGTTAATACTTTTTTTTATTTTAAGTGTTTCTTACAGCTCCTGCTTCCCATTAAGACCCACAGTCAAGAAGTATGCATTTATAAAACCAAAAAGCATTCTTAACTAGTGTTAATATTTCCAAAACATCAAATGTTTAAAAGCACTCAAATAATAGCTTAGAAATTCATGCAAGCCCCTCCCTGTACACTTGATGGTTAATTTACTTCCAGGCTTCACAGTTTGTGAGCCATCAGGGAGGGGGTTATAAACACTGCTGAAATATTCTAAAAACAGTCTTGTGCCCCTCTCAAATTACCAATCAATATGTAATGCATGGACTGCGCCAATTACTCTTGGATATTCGGAAAAAGACTAAATCAGTTGAGCGCCAGAATGGCATGCAGCCCGACCTTAACAGATGTTAAGTTCCCCCTACTTATGTTGCTAAGGTCAGTTCCAACCCTAGGCAAGAAAATCTTGCCTGTTCTGACTATCAAATGACAACAAATGACAGCAGCAGAACAAAACATTTGTTTCTTCCCTGCTGTCTGTACCCTTAACATATTCCTAACTTCATGTATAAAAAATAGTTGCTAGAATAACGTGTGATGGCTGTAAAATCTGAAGATTGCAAAAGCTGAAACTCAAAATGTATGTTACTTAGTGACTTCAAGCTTCAGTGGTTTGTCTAAAAAACAAACATTTTATGAGGAACAGACTAAAAATATGAAGGAATAATCTGGACATCCTGCAAAAATCTAGACACTTGAGAGGTATGGCGGCAAGTGTAAATGTAACAGATTAAGTTATACCACCTCGGACAGTGCTCGCAAAGTGTTTTACAGCTTTGAAAACTGGGAAAACACTTGATTTTTTTTCCCCCTTTGGTTAGTACTAGATGGAACAGATAAAGCTCCATGTACTTAATTTAAGATAGTCTCACTAATCATAACCCTTACTGTACGTTTTTAACATGGATGCCAACATTCAGCTCTCAAGCTTCACTCAAGGTGAATTTCTTGGCATCTTTGTCTTGAACACATAAGCTATTTATGATCAGCGAACCAATCATCCTCCTCCTATGTTATGAATAATAGAGAAACAGGAATGGAGAAAATACCGTTAGCACTTTATGTAAAATTAAAAGTGAAACTAAGACATTTAAACAGTCAGATACACAGACTACAAAATACTTCATGGTTTTGCTGGCTGTAGGTCTTCACTAAACACAAGACATTTCACTAAAATGTTTAACAAGTCAGATTATTTTCTTAAGATGATTTTCTTACCAATGAAACCTTTCTTAGCCAGCTCAATTGTAAATCTTCTTGTGATCTTCTCAAGTTCATTATCCTGCATAATAAAATACAGCACAGTTCAATGGAATAAGCAAGTTAAATTCCCAAATGCATACACAAGATCTTAACAATGCAATTCTGGGGAAATCACTGTCATGTCACAACAGTGGAACACAGCAGCTAAAAAAAGTTAGGAACCCACTGAAGACTTTCATATGTACTTATTATCATGGCTAGCTAATAGAGTTTTGTCACAAAGTCAGAACGGAGACAGCTGAAGCAGACTCCAGCATCAATGTCTTGGCAACAACACAGCATGGGACACTGAAATCAGTGATATACTAATACCAGCTTCTTCTGGGATGGTACAAAAACTGTGCCTCTGTATCTTGGAGTTAAGGTTTACAGGTTGTGGTCAACTTTCTGCTCCCTAATAAAAATGTGGCAGGAATTGAGGTGCCAGAAATCTTTTACTGAGCTTGGAAAAAAAAAGCCTTCACAAAATTGTCATGGGGTGGGACCTTACCTCTGCACTGAGAATTTGGAATCTACTTACTATGCCAACGTCCTTTATTAGGTGCTAAATAGAAAGTTGGCGACTCACCTCTACTGAATGAGCTTTACAACTACAGCACATACAGCCATTTTGACAAATTTAATGTGAACCTAACAGTAGGAACCATACATTCTGATGCCACATTAGACACAGGAGAGGGAATACAAAGGTGGTTATTCTTTTTCCCAAATTCAGAATTTTAATCTTTTGTTAACTTAGAGACTGAAGGTTCACATGGTCTTCAGCCTGAGGAACAGAGCTGGTTCTGGCAAATGGCAATCTAGGCAGCTGCCTAGGGGCCTTTTGCTAGCTGGGGGCCTGGCCTGTGCTTCCTTGCTTTAAAAATGAAAAAAAGCTCTCAAAAAAAAAAATGCAAACTAACAATCTGCACTTTCACCAGACCACTTGGACAGCACCTCAGCAAGTTTTTTTTTTTAAAACACATTATCAATGTTATAGCTACCACAGAAGTGTGTGTGTGTGTGTGTATGTAAAATTCCTCAGTTGGGAGGGGGCAGCTGAATTGTCAAGTGACTTGCTCAGTGTCAGACCTTGCACCTTGGCTATGGGTGAAAAAGAGTCTTAATCCTCCACATTATCTGTCAGGCCTCATTTAACTCTTTCTTTTGGTATATCACAGAGGACTGCAGTCCATCAATGTCCATCAGACTTGCACAGGTTTGTAGGGTGGGCTACAATATTTTTTTAGCACTTAATGCAGATGAGCAAGGCTAGGAGTTGTTAAAAAGAGCTGCTTCCTGTGGTACATGTTTTGATCCCCTTAGCCTTCATTTGTTTTATAAAATGATTTTGCCAAGCTACTTCAGACAGTAAGTAGTCCTGTGCTGCTCATGAAAAGAGACAAGTATCCAGCAAGTTGTGACAGTCCTTTATCAAATGTGTTAGACACTTGTCTCTTGCATTCCTGCAGCTTTCACAATGATTAATAGCATATAGTGAAGTACTAATTGAGTATGAATTCTATCACTTCTCTTGCAGTTTAATGGGCTGCCAGATCCATTTTCACTAAATGCGAGTTTCAAGAGAAGAGAAGTTCACTGTTTCTCATACCAAGTCCATTTTTAATGTGAGAATATTTTGATTCATTCAGAAAATTTCTGTCAAGTGGTTTTCTATAAATTTTGAAATAAGTTTTAAAATGAAATCCAAATCTCTGTGACAACTGTAAAAGTTAGGTTTGAACAATGCTTGTGGCAACTGGGGAGACAGGACTAAGTAATGGGATATTGATATTACAGGAAGTTACGAGGCTATTGGCCCCAAGGCCCTTATAAGCCTAGCCAAGAATTTAGCCCATGTTCCAATAGGTCAGCACCCTATGCCACTGTCCAACAGGGACATAGGTGGAATCCCAGGGGCGTATTTTCTGTTCCCCATCCAGTTATCCAGGTTGTGCTTAAAAAGGTTTAATGAGGTACTCTGCTTTTCATGGAGAGGGAGTCTATTCCACAAAAGGGGGAGTCTCTGGGACACAAATCTGTCCCACCAACAAGTTCTATCGATCTCTCAGACCAGGTTGAGGTCACACAAATGCGGGTTTACTCGAGTGCAGCTTGACTTGCAGATATGCAGCAGTCCCATCAGGGTGGGGTCTGAGGTTGCTTTGTATGCTAGACAGAGGTCACCTCTGAGGAGTTTGTAGGAGACTGAGTAGAGGGACAGAGGTTTTAGCCTGTGTAGGGTAGATGCTTGAGGCACTGGATTCTCTGGGTGAGAAATCTCTGTCTCCCCAGCTGCTGTATGTGCTTTGTGAGGTACATGCCGGAAGGGGCATTAGACTCGGCAATCTGTCTTATAAAAGGAAGAATACAGTGATGTCATGACCATCTTTGTCCCTGAATGAAATACCCTTACTAATGAGGTGGGCCATGTAGAAAGCTTTCTGTACAATGGAGGCAATATGGTGGTTAACAGTCAGTTTGCTATCAACCTGGGTGCCCAAGCCCTCACGACTGACTATTAATAAGGCACTAAGCATGCAATGTGATAACTTGTGGGGACGTCATTCTCCCCAAAAGGGATAATGATGCATTTTTTGGCATTCAGTTTGAGGCCATGTTTCTGGCACCAGTCATTTGTTTGAGTGAGACCCTCTTGGAGAATGTCTACTTCACTAGGGGAATTGAGACAGCACTCAGCTTGCAGTCATCTGCAAACCTGGTCAGCCATAGCCCACTAGATTTGGCCTGCACCTCTGAGAAGTATATCCCAAACAGCAGAGGCCCCAAGACCAATCCCTGGGGTACACCTCTTATTACGGGTCTACTACTTGAGGTGGCTTCCCCTATTTTGACTATCAGTAAGTCAGTTTGCTACCCATCTGGTAACATATGGATTGATGCCTAGTTGAGAGAGTTTATCTATTATACCCGAGTGGGGAACAGTATTGAAGGCCTTGGCCAGGTCAAGGTAGGCGGTGTGCACAGTCTTCCCCTCGTCTATGGCCTTGGCGACTATTTCAAAGTAGTCGACCAAATTTAACAGGCATGACCTCCCCTTGATAAAACCAAACTGTGTGGGATCAAGTGTCTGGAGGCTGCCAATGTCCTTGTTAATTAGGTCCATGAGAATTCGCTCCATGGCCTTGCAAATCAGGCTAGTTAGGCTAATGGGTCTATAACTTCCTAGATCAGTGGATGCTCCACCTTTGTGCAAAGGGATGACAGTAGCTGTCCTCCACTCGGCCGGGATGAAGCCGGTACTCAGGCTTTGGTTGAATAGGGTGCCTAATGGATGTGCAGGGTCATACAAGAGGCAGCCTGGGATGTTATTGGGTCCCCTGGAGGCTGTATTATTTGCCTTTGAGAAGGCAGTTATGACTTGATCCCTAGAGATTAGGGGGGAGCAGGTACTGGGGATGCCCTGTTTTATTGATGGGGGGGGGTGAAGTTTTCACTGAACCTGTCTGCCAGAAGGTTGGCTATATCTACAGGGTTTGTGTACGTGGTGCCCATCACCACCAGTTCTGAGCTGATCTGGGTGCTTCCCTTGAGACTGCGGACATATGTGAAGAAAGCCTTATGACTGTCTTTAGTAGACATGACCAGTTTGAACTCAAGTTTGCTATGGAGGATTTCACTAGTGCTCTTATTTGCTTTTCAGGCTAAGAAGAGACTGCTTCCAATTAGACACCTGCTCCTTCTTGGTCCTGCTCAGCAATTTTTTCCTTTTATTATAGAGTTTATTTATCATAGATGTCCACCAGGCAGGTTTACTCTTCCTTGAGGAGGATTATTTCGTCCAGTCTGATATTCCTGATTCCATGCAGCTATATAAATGCTCAAGTAGTACTTCGGTGTAGGTTTGGACATATGTGCCAGTTCCTGTGGAGGGAGATGTGAAGCTGTTTATACCTTCCCTCAGGAGGTTGTAATCCGGTTTGGAGAAGTTTTTTTGTTTGACCCTAGCTAAGCAGGGGGGGGGGGGGGGGGTCAGGGGAGATGGTGACTTCAAAAGTGACTGCTCTGTGGTCGGATCTTACCAGGGATGATACTGCAAGGAAGCTGCAGTGGTTACTTATGTTGGTTAATACAAAGTCCAAGATATTTTCACCTCTTGTGGGGGTGTCAACCAACTAGTCTAAGGCATTTGCATTGACGAAATCAAGGAACCTTTGGGCATGTGTTTTGGCATGAGCATTTTTCCAATCTATGGATGGAGAGTTAAAGTCGTCCAGAATCAGGGTAAAGGGTTGAATCTTGATGCCTTTAAAGAGGTCCAGATAGCTGGAGTGGACATCGCGAGTCGAGATGGAGCCCTGTAGCTAGCTAAGATTTGAGCAGGGGTCTTTGTCAATTGTTAACTGCACCTGGAGTACTTCATGCGCATCATACTGTTTGACAAGCCTACAGGTGTGTATGTCTTTTATATATATTGCAACTCCACCTCCTTTTGTTTTGGTGCCCATGGCTTATGGCTGTCAGGGCCCAATTCATTACCTTGAATACATCCACATTTGCCCATGATCAGTCTCTTGGCTCTGGATGTGTATGTTCCAACAAATACAGCATTACTAGCCATTCAAATTTGTCTGACCTGTATTGAGAGATTTCAGATGGGAAAGCTATGCTTATCTATTCTTCACTTCAAAATAATTTCAAACTGCTTTTTACTGAACTGCCTTTGTACCTTTTAGTTTTGTGTTTCTCTCAGTAAACAATGTCAAGACCTCTCAATTTACTGCCTTCACCTTCAGTCAGCTTAATTCCATGGAATCAAAATGTACAGCTGCCCTCCGCTCCAAAATTCTCAATGGACACTGAACATACCTCTCAACCTCTTAGAGTGAAAAATTGGACAAAGACAAAAATAATGGGGTTACAAAGGCTTAAAAATAGGGGCACATTTTAAATATTGGTCATATAACACTTATACACTTGCTAAAATAGCAGGCTTTGCTTTAGCATACATTTTCTGAAGGATAAGAAGTGTGAAACAAATGTCTGCCATTTAGTGACTTCAATACTCCACGATTTGTAAGAAAACCCACAAATTTTATGAAGAACAAACCAAAAATATGAAGCAAAAATCTGGGCAGTTGAGAAGTATGGCACTGAACATTTACTTGCTTAAGGAAAATCATAATATTGTGGTCTCATTTTTTTAAAACTCACATGCATTCACAAAAAAAAAATAAAAATAAATAAAAAAATGCACAGCCAATGGCATTAATCCAGACCTATGCAAAAGAAAAACACATTTCAATTCTACACATACTATGATCAGTGCACTTTTACACCCCATTCCCCATCCAAACAGCCCAAGATTACAACCTACTGACAAACATGAATCTGTCCAGCTTCTTTTCAGAACATCTATATTTCTTAAAACTTCTTCTTCATTCGGCTTTTCCCGGTTAGGGGTCGCCACAGCAGATCACCTGTCCGCTCGTGATTGGCATTGGAGTTTTAAGGTGTCGAGTTGCCAGCCTGGTGCCCAACCTTCCACAGAAGGCACGCACTCACACCTAGGGCCAATTTAGTGTGTCCAATCCACCTACAGCATGTCTTTGGGATGTTGGAGGAAACCGGAGCACCCGGAGGAAACTCACGCGACCACAGGGAGGACATGCAGACTCCGCACAGAAGGCACCCCAGCCAAGGATTGAACCAGAGAAACTCTTACTGTGAGGCGGCAACACTAACCGCTGCACCACCGTGGCCACCCACCTATATTTCTTAAAACTAAAATACAGAAAAAGAACCAGTTTACTTTAGTATCTTTATCACACTCACTGAAAAATTTGTCCTATACAACATGCAATTTATATCATAAAATGTTTTATACAAATACTATTAAGAACAGAAATTGCTTTACTTGGGTACCTTTCCCTTCTTTCTCCCAGTTTACCTTTTATTGTCGTTCCAAGCATTAATAAAGTGAGGCATATGCCTGCTATTTCCCCCAGCAAGTTTAACAAAGGCAACAAAAATTCAATCTTTCTTGGTCACTTTCTTCTAAAGCCATACTTCCTAAATGTGACTGACGTTTTAAAGTCTCACATTTATTTACTAAATTTTAGGTTTGGGAGATGGACATTAACAGGAAGACCAGCAACACTGAACTCTGGTGCAAGTCCAAGGTACTCCAGATTCTTCCAGTCAACTCCTGTGCTTTTTCTCTGGCTCTGAAGCATTTTCCTTAGGAACACTGAAAAAAAAGTTTCACTAGTAAAAGTTTCTCTACAAGCCTTACCATTAGAAAAATTAGATGAAGAGCCCCCTTCTGTTGGACAGCTCCGCCCCTTGTTGGACAAACATTTGCATCATACCCCCCCCCCCCCCCAAGCTGTACTGCATCAAAAAATTACTTTGATCCCCCAGGAAAATATTCTGAAGACAGACAGAAACAGCAGACTGAATTTCATTACCTGCCTCTTGACATTTCCTAACGGAGATAAATTTGCTTCTCTTCTGCCTGGTGTACAGTGAATAATCACACAAACATTCTACCATTTCCAATTTTTAATATTTTGCCTTTCTGCCAGAATTTTGTCAGGATCAACACTTTCTGCTGTATGATTGCATCATTACTAATACAGGTCTTGGCTAGTTTCTCAGGGCCAGGTTTGGAGCATACACACAATGTGCCTTTTCAATTAAACTCTGCTGTGGAATACCAGTACAGTTACTTAAGTGCGCTTTCAGAAAATAAACACAGTTTGTTTCTTCCAGTTTCTCTGTTACAGCATAAAATCTCATTTTCTCTGTGTGCTCTGTCCTCCAACTCTACCACTTTTTGAAACATTGCTTCTTGATCAGTTTCATACTCAGCCAGCCTATTCTTCATTTGGACAACTAATTTTTGCAGTTTTATCAGTTCATTTGAATGTTGTTTAAAGCTTCTTCCATTTCCAGCTATTTGTTATTTGAGTTGATATATTCTCCTTTTATGTTTCATTTACTTTAAAATCAACCCTGAGCACAACTAACTCATTTTTTCCTCTAAATTACTAGCAGCCATCTCTTCTACCAAAGCTGAAGCTTGAAGTCCATCCAAATCAGTGGTTTCTCTTCATCTTTTCCCGTTTATTTTCTTTAAGGCTCTCCAAGTCTATCTTGTACTTGACTATCAGCCCTGGGGCTTATATAAGCCTAGCCAAAAATGTTCCCCAGCTTTCGCCACCCAAGAAAGTCATTTTCCATCGTCCCTGTCTAGCAGAGCCACAGAAGTGGCACCCTGGATGAATTTCCTATTTCCAATCCAATTGTTGAGATTTTTCTTAAAGAGGGCTAATGAGGAGCTTTGCTTGACATGAATGGGTAGTTATGTTCCAGAGCATGGGAAGTCTCTGGGACAAGAATCTATCCCTCCAGCATGTTCTGTTTATTGCGGTGGCAAGATTTAGGTCCCTGGAGCGTGTGGCTCAGAGGAATTGGGGTTTCTTTAAGTGTAGCATGACCGACACATCTGGGTTTGACATGGCTTTGCACGTTAGGCAGAGGTCACCTCTGAGTAGGCGATAAGTGAGGAAGTAGAGCCCGAGTTTTTTGAGACTGTTTGCTCATAGCATCTGTTTGAGGCCAGTAATCCTCTTAGTGAGGAATTTTTGTGGCCTTTATTTGTTGTAGATGTCTTGAGAGGTACATGCAAACTGGGCATTGTACTCTATAATGGGTCTGATGAGGAAAGAGAAGAACAATGACCTCTTTTTCAAGAGGTGAACCCCTTTGTGATGAGGTGTGCCACGTAGAAGGATTTCCTGACTACTGTGGCGATGTGATTATTAAAGGAGAGACTACTGTCCACCTGTGTCCCAAGGTCTCATCACACTTTCGGTGTACAGTAGACTACCGCCTATGTGGTAGTTCATGCGTACAGTGTTTTTCCCAAAGGGGATGACAACGCACTTCTTGGCATTGAGCTTGAGGCCATGACGGACACCAAGCATCAGTCTCAGTGAGGCCCCTTTGTAGAATGTCCACATCATTAGGCGATTCTATTATAGCACCTAGTTTGCAGTCATCTGTGAACTTAGTTAGCCAAAGACCTGCTGTATTAGCCTGGACTCTGAGAAGTAGATGCCAAACAGGAGAGGACCCAGGACTGAGCCCTGTGGTACTCCACTTGTCACTGATCTGAAACTGGATTTGGAGTCCGCTACTTTCACTGTGTAGGTTTTGTCAGTGAGCCAGTTGGCCACCCATCTTGTGACATAGGGATTTATGCCTAGTCTAGTGAGTTAATCTAATTCCTGAGTGGGGGATGGTGTCAAAAGCCGTGGCGATGTCAAGATAGGCTGTGTGCACCACCCTACCCTCATCCATGGCTCTGGTGATTGCTTCAAAGTCATCAATCAGGTTTAGGAGACATGACCTTCCTTTTACAAACCCAAACTGAGTGGGGTTCAGAGTTTGGAGGTTACCTACATCCTTGTTTATAAGCTCCAAGATGATGCGTTGCATGGCTTTGCAAACCAGGCTCGTCAAGCTAATAGGGTGGTAGTTCCCGGGGTCCATAGTGGCAACCCCTTTGTGGAGTGGGATAACAGTCACTGTGCGCCATTCAGTTGGTACAAAGCCTGAAGTGAGGCTATGATTGAACATGGTATTTAGGTGGGGTGCCACTTCGTTCTGTAGTTCATGCAGAACGCAGCCTGGAATGTTGTCGGGTCCCAGGGATGCTGTGCTCCTGGCTTTGGAGTGTGTGGTCTTTACTTGTGCAGCCATGATTACAGGGGCTTTGCATTCTTCCAGTATAGTGATGGGCCCTTTGGGGAGTGAAGTTTGCACTGAACTATCTGCCAGGATGTTGGCAATATCAGTTGGTTGTGTATATGTAGCGCCATTGTGCTGTAGCTCAGAATAGA